>NC_141787.1:9704187-10004187 GCF_054643075.1 Acanthaster planci
GGTCCGTTCCTCTAAAATGACCTTATCTTTTATATCCATTCAGAAACTCTGAACTGCACTGCGGACGAATTTGATTGTGGGCATTCTGTCTGTCTCGAATCCGATTGGAAATGTGACTCCGTCGAAGACTGTGTAGATGGCCTTGATGAACTAAACTGTGGTAAGAACTATATTTGTGTCACCAATGTAATCAGTTTATGGTGTAACTTACGTATCCAGGTCTTTGGCTAAGGGAACAAAATGAAATTTCTGTCTTTAACACAACTGTACTTTTTCCATTTGTATACGAATCCTCACCTACTTCCCCACATTAGATTATAGAAGAATCCCCCAAAAGGGGGGGGGGCTGTGCTTGGTTTAGAGTAAAATAATTATGATGATGAACTTTTGCCATGTCATTTGACCAGTCTGAGTCAGCGAAGGAAACAGTTCTGTTTTAGGTTTGGAGAGTCTCTGCTCATGGATTTTTCCCCGCCATCCGCCATATGTTGCACATGACCTTCATATGAGACACTCTAATGCCATATTTGTCCCCTTTAGTCGACCTAGGAGATACAAGTACAGTCATCTCATAGATTTAATTAAGTTGATTAATAAATGATGCTAGCACCAACATTTAAACTGAGGAATTTGTCAATATATGCATTAATGAAATTTGCTGCCATAGTTAATTATTTCTCTACCATCCATACACAAGCATGCAACTGCTGACTGTCGTTTCTATATCTTTAAAGCCCATCTCAGTCATCAATTTCAGGGGTTGTTTGTGGCTATTTTAAAGTGACTTTGGTGACTAGGATGGATGAACGGATGTATTCTTTTACGCTGTCTTTCTGAGTACATCTTTGAGAGTATTCACAATTTTAATATCAGACTGATATATATATTTTAATGATGTTCTTGTCCAGTTTGCCCTTCCTCCTCTGTTTTTAACCTTTCCTTTCCCCTTTCTCCTTTGCTTTGAATTGCCTGTTTTTCCTCCAACCTCCTTGTTCCTGTTTCTGCCCTTTTCCCCTCGTCTATTGTTTTTTGACGTCTCTTTAATTTTATTTCAATTTGATCAAATCCTTATTGTCATTTCCTCATTTTCTCTTCCCACTCAGCCTTCGATGTACAAGTTTTCTGAACTTCATTTATAGTTTAGGTATAGATGTATTTTTGCTATTCCCTTGTTACATTAATTCTCATGTCAACTGTATTTTAATTCCGATGGTGCTGGCGATGGCATCGTAAAATAAGCTGTTAATGATACTACTTACAACAATATCAGTAACAGTAACAATAACATTATTATAAGTGCCGTTTTAAAAATGCTCGTGCTTTTCAATTCAACGATCAGTTAAACCTGGAACGACCATATTTTTTCGATTGGTAAGATTATTTGCTCTTTCTTCCCTTTCCAGTCTATTCACCCTTTACAATACCTCAATCCTTCCTGGCCACAACTATTGTAACGTTATCTGAGCACACCCAAGCTACATTAATAACCATTCAGAAAAGAGCTATTCATATTTTGCACTCAATCACTTCCAAAGGCACACAGAGCCCCTCTTTTTGCACGACTCAAGACGCTTACACTCACTGATATTAACAAACTTCAAACTGGCATTTTTTGTTCAACTACACAAAACAATCTTCTTCCAAATGCTTTTTTTTCTTTCTTCAACCCGCTCCACAGTGTCCATGGCTAACGCTCATGGTCTCACAACAGCCTCAACCTTTCATACACTCGCACATCCGATTCGATTAATACTTTACGTTTTCAGCGGCTACGACTTTGGAACGGTCTCAGCATGACCTTGAAAATATAGTCGTCTCTAGGCTGTTTCAAAACGTTATACAAAGTAATATTCTCTCTAGTTATTTAGCATATTTCCCTTTTCAATTCCGTAACCATATATATTCTTTATTTTTTTGTCCCATTGTTCACATTATAGTCTTTTACAAATTACTTTTATCGGTCTTTTCCGTCTGTCATCTTTTCGTTTCTTGTCTGTTTGTTAGTCATGTGATCTGTTGTCTGGTTGTCTGTCTGTCTGTTTTCAAGGCATTTAAGTAAAAGTCATTGGATTTTAATCAGTGCAAATGTCATCTACTGTGTATTATTTCTTTATCTGTGATTTATTGTAAACACGCATAAAACTTGAAGAATTGAATTGACCAAAAAATACCAAAATCCAGAAAATCATTATTTCAAGAAAGCAAAACAGATGAAATAACATTTTAGAAAATAGGGCAACGTATCCTGATTCACCCATTTTGTCAGACATCATGTATTTTATCAATCAAAATTCCAAAGACCCTATTCAGTTTGGGAAATTCGAATTCTGTTGCGATGACCCCGCAATCCATTTCTGACTTATTTTTTTATTGTTTATGTAGACTCAAATTCTTTCCTTTTGGGGGTTAAGATTATTTTTACAAAATCAGTATGACATAGAATATAAGATTGCTATGAAAAACAAAACCCTTAGTCTTCATTAGAAAAACAAATTGGAAATTTCAATTTTAATTTTGTAGACGCTATGCAACCATTTCAATATGTGTATGAATGTGAATTTTTCTACATTTCGTCATGGCCCCCTCGTCTATGCTCCTTTCTGATTATCTCCTGTTTTTTTTCCAATTTCCTTGATTTTGTATGATTCGTGCTGTTACTTTCTGATGTGTGTTTTTTCCGTGTTTTCTGATCAATAAAATGTAGAAAAAAATAGGGTAGCATATTCCAGGGACACTTTCCCCGCCCCCATCTCGACATTCCACTGCGTGCGAAAAAAGGGAAATCTGTCAAAGAAAACTCATCAAGAAGGTAGTGCCAAAAATTCGCAAGCAGGTAGACACTACTTCGTCTGCTTTCGTACACAACACTCAAATACTCAGAACTACGGTTTCAGCTCCACGTATATTCTGTATTTCCGTAAATTTGGGTTGTAATGAATGAATGGAGAATGGTGTGCATCCACTGGATATGAAACGAATATTTACTGTGATTCCGTTTTTACCAGCAGATCAGGGGATACATCTCGGTGCAAATGAAACAATGCAGATAAATTCGCCGCTTCTTTTTAGTACCTACCCAACAACCTCTGAGTCTTCCCGGATGACGTGGGTTATCCAGTCTGACGCAAACCGCAAGATTCGTATCGCATTCTCTTCGCTCCACCACTGTGATGACGGCAACAGTCTCAGGGTGGGAGACGGGAATGACGTCGTTAACCACAAAGACGTGTTCTTTCAATCAAGAGCTGATAAATCACCACCTGACTTACTCTCCAATGGAACATCCCTGTGGCTAGCCTGGGAATGGTTAAACAACGAATTTGGATGTGGATTTTCCCTATCGGCAGCTAGCGTTCCTTCTTCTGGTAATTTGAGTTTTTGATCCCTTAAGATAAATTTTCCTAGACATTCGTCGAATAATTCAACTGTTGTCAGGTAGTTCAAGCCCGTAATCTGCAATCTCGGACACTGAAATCTTGTTATAAACTTATTCCTTAGGCCAAACAAAGTCTCCGGTGTCTGGTCACCGCGCGTGTCGCCGTAGATGTGCGCGTCGTTTTTTTTTTTTGTTTTTTTTTTTAATTTGCTTGATACGATTTCCAAAAGCCGACAAACTTACTTGATCCGCAAGGATTCCGCTACTGCGTACCTGTAACATACTTTAACGTGTTTTGATGGGTAGAGTTATAAGAACGGTGATGAAATCCCAAGGCCTCCAAACATTTCAGTCGGGAACTCATTTCAGATGACGCCATTCGTGTCGGATTAAGTTGGCTGCGGCTTGATATTATACATGTTTCTAAAAAATGAAATTGGCTGTAGGAGCTGCCAAATACTCGGTTTAATTTCTGGCCTTAGCCAATTGATTGGGACCCAGACCCTATGTCTGTGAACCAAACAGACGATTTGGTCGTACATCCTACAGATTAGAAACGCTTTTAAGCAACACACCATGAGGGGCCAGTCTGTTAAGTGTCGGTGAGGCAGTGACGGTACATACGCATGCAGTGCACGTAATGGCGACGGACGTCGCATCATAACAACCACACATGTATGTACGTAACAACTCATTCATTGTATCTTGCCAAGAACAAAGGTAGATTGGAGTGAGAGGAGACTTTACTTTCTGATTTGAATTTCCCCATATACTTTATATTCAGCTTGTTTCTTAAAAGCTAAAACAGAAAACAATGTGCACAGTATCATTTACCTCATGACGATTTTATTTTCATTTGGACTGTGGACCTGAACTGTTTCATTTATTTCATAGGCTATTAAACGTGCAACTTAATTCCTCTACGCGTAAGCAGAAAACAACGTGCAAAGGATGTCATATACAGCTACCTTATGAAAATTTAATTTAAAATCGAAAACTGGAAACGAGTTTTCACATTTAATTTGTGCATGATTGTGCAACTGTATTTTAACAAGCTAAAGAAGAAGCCTCTTATTCGAGTGAGATGACTGAAACCATGGCCTTTCGTATTTTATGGTAATTTTATTAATTCAGAGTTATTAGTTCACACTTCTCATAGTAACAAGGCCACGCATTCTAAAGCATGTGTACATGCACATCACTTCTCAGGAAAATAAAGAGAAGAAAAAAAAACCGCGTCACCGCTCCACTTCTGCACGAAGCCCGTGACCAGAAACCGGAGTCCCTTTTTCGGCCTTAATAGAATGGCTCTTTCTTGTTAGTTGGTGGTTCCTTTAATGCAAAACCATACCCGTACGGATTAGGCTACCTGAAACAAAACTACAAGTGTAATGCAGACTGTGATGTTATTTGATTTGTGTATGTACCTAGTTATCGAAACCCTTCACATCATAATCAAATTCAAAATGTCTGTAAAAGAGTCTCAATCTGGATTCTATTTACCTCATCTAGAAACCTGAAACAAAACTCATGCATACCAGTGATGTCATTTGATTTTAGTATGTACCTAGTTATCGAAACCCTTCACATCATAATCAAATTCAAAATGATCCGTAAAAGAGTTTCAATCTGAATTTTACTTTACCTAGTCTAGTTTTTGCTATCCTTTTTTCTTGAGAGTTTTAAAGGGAACTTCTTTTTTTTCAGAATCAATTTACTGTTCACCAGACACAGAGTTCGATTGTGGTCATTCTGTCTGCATCGCAAAGTGGATGCAGTGCGACCGCGAGCATGACTGCATTGACGGAAGAGATGAGTTAGACTGCGGTAACAAGGCTTCAGCTTTGCAAGTTGAAATGTGAAATGGGGAACGTAGTTTTGGAAATTGCATGTTGGTGAACCATTTGTTGATACTTTTATTTGTGGTTTAAGAAAGTAAAACTATCGAGATATATTTTGTCACAAATTTACGACGTTTAGCGCCATTAGTAGCTTACCAACCATAAGTCCTAGCTGCCTGATCAAGGGTTTACGAGCTCGGCTTTATACAGGAAGGAAATTGTCACAATTTAAAAATCCCAATCGTTTGCATTTCAGCTCATTTAGTATAAAGAACTGTAGTGAATATGTAATATGCACAATTGTACGTGCAAAAGGCATTAGCGCAAGAACCAGCGCCTGAACCCACACGCGCATATTCCAATCGTTTGCACTACACCTGTTGAATAACGAGTACCGAAATGTGACGTCCTTTTCGAATAAGTGTAGTACTTCACTCTTCACCAGCTTGGCATTGTGATTGGCTACATTGTGCACGACCAGTGACCACAAGGTTATCACTTCCTGGGGGCAAAGCGTTATTTTATTTTATTTTTTTTGGGGGGGGGTGACAAACGGCAATGATTTGGCACAGGCAAAGTGTCGGTTATATGATAAAAACAAAGCTTTGGTACAATCTCAGGGTAATAATTTATCTTCTCAATTTATCAATTTGGATGAACGGATAAATGCAGTGAGAATATTTTCAGCACTGAGGAAGAACAAAATATCAAATTGATAAACGGCGCTGGTGTAACGCATTGAGCGAGCGCGCGCCGGGCAGAACTATACCCACGATCGATTCTCTGCGGGTCATTAACTTTGACTTCGTGTGACGTGTTCCTTTCTATAAAATCTCATGTATGTTCATGGCACTCCCAACCAAAGTGTGCTTGTGCAAGATTTACACTTATCAACGGCATAGCAACAGGGTATGTCTGGTTTCGCGCGCTTTGATTTCAAAATGAGACGTCATCTTTGTTAATGGATTTCCAGGAAACGGAGCACGAATAATGAAATTTTTCACGACAAATACAAATTACGTTTTTTGGTTTTTGTGTGTTTTTTCTGTAGCTTGGATTTTATGTCATGCCTCAAAAGTAATGAAAAATATGTTATAACCCCAAACTTATTTTATCTTTCACCAGAAAAAAAATGAGTGTTGCCAAATTATATCCAGATCTACTACAAATGTGTTTTCCTGATTATTAAACAAGATTGATATAAACTAGTAGACTGTCTAAATCGACTGCACTCAGAAACTGGAATTTTTGTTTTGAAAATGAATGTGAATTTGAACCGCCAAATGGTGTGAATCCAGACATTCTGTGATGGGAAAATATGTCTCATATCTCATCTAAAATGAAAAAGACAAAAAAATACGTCCTGATGAAAGTTAATTCTTGGAGTCAGGAATTATTGCTTAAACTTGTGACAAACGGAGGATACTCTTGCAGCATACGCTTATAAGGGCAGACTTGAGTAACATTCTTGTATAGCGGCGAGTCACGGGTCAGGTGCATTCGTGTATGCGTATTTACATGTGTACGCGTGACATGCAGATGTTCATGCACATGTGTTTGGGCGGACGCGACGACTTCGACGTCTTGGTACCGCACTGGACGATGTCCACAGCAGCGGAAGTGATGAACAGGGAATGTCAATAATTTAACGATTCTACCTTCTGAAATAGTATCAGTACTAATGACATCAATAATATCAAACAGAAAATCATCTCCCTCGTGTTGCATATACCATTTTGTTAATAAATAGGGATACAAAATGGCTTTGAATTTTTGTGCAAAGTTGGATAGATACGATTTTGGGGTGATTCAGAATGACTGATAATTAGAAGTGTTTATCCAGGGGATTCAAAATTATGGGTGAATACTTATTTGACTGCGAGATTTTTGTCTTAGAAAACTTATTTTCTATTAAAAATTAATTGATTAAATTAGTGCAAAATATTCCAATCTCGGTTTCTTTCTTCGTTGTTAGAAAGGATCCGTAGAATGCACTTCTTTTTACGTTTCTTAGATTTACCGTTATTTAAAATATCGTTGTTTGTGGTGTCGTGTTTAGATCCTCCCGGAAAATATTTTTACGTCTGCAGTTTGGTATTTTACGAGGTCGGTCGTTGAAACATCGTTGTTGTCTGCTTGAAATTGAAGTGCGCATGCGTGCTTGTAATGAACGTTGTCTCTATGGGGTATGAACATACCGTACGTGATTTGTGCAAGGCCATCAACCCCCCCCCCACAGCCCTGTTAGGGCGTTGGATGAGGAGCAAAGTGTAATGCAAACGATCGGATCACTCTAAGAGTACCAGATGAAGCGTTTTTTTTCAAGTACTGCAATTTTGGTTCAGTGGCTGGTATTACGTGGGCAATAATACAAGAGTGGCTCTGGAAAAGTATGGCGAGGTAATTATAGCAGGCAAATACGCAGAGGCGAGCAAAAAAGTCACCAAAAATAACATTATATCCATTATTTCAGAATTTTGAGATTGTATTATTATTTTGAGGTATAAAACTCGGAAATCTGATATTTATTTTTAGAAGCAGAACCTTTTGAAAACTATTCGAAGGCAAAAACAATTCAGACGCGGGAGTTATATTTTGCAGCAACATTTTACTAACGACAAGCTGGTACCTTGAAATGACTGCTTGAGAACAGACTATGATGAAGAGAACAAAGCATACTGTTTAATTTTAGTTTGATTTCAGAAAAGGTTGCCTCTCTCAACTGTATTATAAACTTTGTTGTGGTTTTATATTAAAGTTCTGAGCCATTATTTTCTTTCACAGTTTCCCTTGCCCTATTCTTTTTTCTTTTTTTTTCTTTTTTTCCTCAACAGTTTATCCTTGCAAACCGCCGGAATTCGATTGTGGGCAATCAGTTTGCATACCTAAATATCTTTACTGCAACCGCTACAAGGATTGTCCTGATGGAAGGGATGAGCTCAATTGTAGTAAATATTGTTTTGATGTTTTAGAGCTTTTCATCAATAAATTCATAATGATGCACGCTTGCATCAGGTAGCAAAGGACCTTCAAGTTGACGCTTGTGACTTTCACCTTTTCAATTGGTCATTTACGCTATTTACCCATTTTCGTGCATTCCTATATAATTGTGAATTATCCATTCATTGATTTCAATAACAAATTCGATCGCTAGATACACAATTTAACTTTAGTCCTGTAACGGAATGCTGAAAGAAATATCCTGTACAGAAAAGTCGATGACTAAAATGATCCCAAAACAAAATTTGAGCACAAATGTTCTGTGCAGTTTTTGTATAAGCATATGAAAGATTGTCTTTGTGTCTTTGTCCATTTTAATTGAATAAGAACAGAGCACGATTAAACAAATCATTTGTGTAATTTCAGTCTATCCCCCGTGCCCTCCTGAGGATTTTGACTGCGGTCAGGCAGCAAAGTGCATCAGCGGTTCTTTGAAATGCAATGCTTTCGCTGACTGCCCTGACGGAAGCGACGAAGAGGATTGCGGTGATTATTATATTTGTTCTAAAGGATTAGACTTTTTTTCCTTTTTTTCTCCTTTTTTAAAAATTACATCATAACATGCATCTTAAACAACATTTTCCTTTTTTCCATGTTATAATTGGGAAAAGATGTTATTCTGTACCTGAAAATTTTGATAATGAAATTGAAGACCTCTCCCCATTTTTAACCATGCATTTTGCGATCACCTTGTATTCCAGAGTTTTTATCTCAGATTATGCACACAAGCAAAGTCTAGCCGAGACCCTGTGTACCAAATTATTAATGCTGCCGTCTTCGTTGATGGCATGTTCCACCAATGACTTGTCTTATTGAGTTGGGAGAGAGAAAAAGTACTCTCCACATGGCTGCGTGGCTGCGCAGTAATCCTGCCGGGACTGAAAATCACTGGTAGTCAGTTTTGTTAATACAATATTTTTAATCTTTTGCCGTTTTCTAGGGGTTTGTAAGCAGCATTTTCGTTATATTATTCATTTCAGTTGCAGACATGCTGAAATTAACCCAATTAACTGAAATAACTCAAGCTAACATCAATTCGCCATGTTGGTAGGCTTTAAGGCCCGTTCATGCTATAGGTGAATGAGAAAGCAAAGCAAATTTGACGTCAGAAAAGATCACATCAACATTTCGCTCAAGTTGAAATGTGTTGTTGAACATTTTTGCTGAGAGAATATTTGATCTGACGTCACATAAACTAAACGTGGTGTTTGTCAACAAACACAGGCTGTTTCGGAGTTGGCTGTTTTAGTCAAATCGCATTACAAAAGAAGAATTTTTACAAGTAGATTTGATATGATAATATTGCAGTTTCATGGAATACAGCTGAGTTGCCAAAATATTGGCTATAAGGCCCTATTAATCTGTGTAGAAAGTCAATTTAAAAGGAAAACCAAAAATCATTAATAAATTCATCGATGCCATCATGACATCATTTTAACTGTATCATGTCACCATTTGAGTCCATCCTTGATGCAAGTATAATGAAAAAAGAATGTCTTTTAAAAGTTGCACATTCCATTCTGATCAGACGTGCATGCAATGGATAACTTTTAGTGGCACGTGACCTGTCACATGGTGTCATCATCACATGAGATCAATATTGCTGTTAAATACTTCTTTTTCCAGTTACATGCAAAGTTAAAACACGATTGGACGTGTACTTCAAGAGATACAGAACTTTAAAGATGGTACCTATAGTGTCACATGACATGTCACATGATATCATCGCCATCACATCAGGTCAACAGTCCTCTAAAACACTTCGTCCTGAAGTTATATGCAAGGTTTCAACATGAAAGAGATCCGACACCCTTACTGGGTCGTTAACACTGAAAAACGACAGGCGGGTCTTACCTGGCGCGGTCGATGTGAATGATCCCATTGAGGCAAGGGGGGGTCACAAAGAGTCAAAAGAAGTCAGTAAATGACGGATTTTTAACCTTTCTGTTGAAGAATTTACTTGTATTTTCCCGCCCTGTCCATTCCATCTGAAAGTTATCCAAATGATTTCCTTATATACACTGTATATGGACTTCTGACCAATCATAATCAATTGAACTGTGTCGTATCAAATTTCCAGCGCTTGATTTATGCACATGGCATTACCTCTTCTTACCGGGCATTATCGGAGTGTTAATGCACCGTCAGTTTGCACGTTGTAAAAGGAAGGGGTGTTTATGCTGTCAATCTATACAAGTGTGCAAGAAAAATAAAGCTGTAGTCATTAAAACCATGAGATAATTATTCCTGAGTAAAAACGGTTACAGACGGCAGTTTAATCTTTATAAAGATGCAACACTTGAATAACATTGTTATAGTAAAATACCCAGTACTGTACTCAATGCAAGCGGGTTGGCACACGTGTGGCGGTCACCGCAAATGACGGTAAAATCAAAACATGTTAGATTGAGTGGAGTAAGTGATCTATCCTGGCGGGACCTATTATTAGAAGCCGGGAGGCAACTAATCTTTGCATTTTTATTGGAGAGGGGGGAGGGACTCAAGTTTGGAAACTTTGCACGATAACAAATTATATAAATCCTTTGGGTGGCACCACTTAATTTGCTTTCGATAAAATCTTTAAACCTACTACACTAGTGTATAACATCGTTGTAAGTAGGGCGACATCTGTACGGGAGCAGGAGATAAACGCACACTTTTTTGAAAGTCCAATGGCCTCTGAAAGCAAATTAGCTCCGTCTTGTGTACTTGTGTACATACACTAAGGGCGTTACCAAATTTCAAATTGGAGCGATGAGGGCAACCTAAGGTGTTATAAGTGTGTGCCCTAATGCCCCTTGCAGTTACTCAACCGATCTACCCTCGATCTGTTCAAAATATCTTTTTTTGCAGGTCATCCGACGTGCTCTTCAGACGAGTTTAGATGTGGATACACGGTTTGTATTCCCGAGGACTGGCTATGCGACGGTTTTGCGGACTGTGATGATGGAAGTGATGAACTTGATTGTGGTAATTTATTAGATATTTACGGAGAGGTCTGTATAAATAGGTATGTTTTTGGTCTGATTCATGTTCTTTTGACCTTTTTTTGGCTTTTTACGTCCATTCAATTTTAACGGGCACTCCTATGTAATTTGTCATTCGTGTACAAGGGACACTGAAAACGCGTCAATGGAATGCCCCCTCTGTATGCAGTTAAAGTAAGAGATGCAAAATGGTAATCAAGATATAATTCGGAATAAACATCGACTTTTTTTATTTTCATACCAAGTTCTTCGAAAAGAACAACAAGATATCAAGATATGCAAGCATAACAAGTTCTAATCTTCAGTCGTTCAACCTGCAACTGCTCTTTCTTCAGACTTTGGTGCATGGCTAAAAAAATAAGATCCGAAAAAAAATCAGAATTCTTTAATTATTCTGAAGCTTGAATTTTCTCCGATGCAACAAATAGGTCAAAACAAACAACACCGATACAAGGAACAAATGGACAAGTATGATTTAATGAGAATGTTATTCTAAGCATGTAAACGAAAATAACAAAGAAAGTTCTGTTTGGAACTAGTTTAAAATGATAAGGATAAAGAATCAAGAAAATATCTTATATAAACAAGGTGATCTTACGGGCGAGAGCTTGGCAATATGCAATATGCAGTGTTGTAGAGGTACTTTATTGTGGTACATATACTTGCTGGTCAAAAGTGATGCCATTCGAGGTGTCAGTCACGAACTTCATTTTTCTTTTTCTTGTTTAATACATGTAATGGTAACCTATTTTTGATTCACTCGTGACCGGTTTATTTGGCTTGACCAGTATTGCGTTCCACCTTGTTACTGATGAAAGAATGCCTCCGTTTATCCACAGAAGTGCTTTACCAAAATCCACTCATTGCGTAGTTTCTTTTCTTCCAAATAGGTCGGAGAATTTTCATTCGAGCTGATGAAGAAATTCCAATAGAATCCCCTGGATATCCTTGGAACTATAACTGGAGATTTCTCAACTACACCTGGATTATTCAAACTGAACAAGTTCGAAAGATTCGTATCAAATTCCACGATTTTGACACTAACTATGAGGATGGATTCCTCTTTGCCGGAGATGATAGCCCTGAAACCAATAGCCCATTCTTCCGGTGGAGCTGGATCAAGCTACCTCCTGATATTCTTTCCAACGGAAATGTCATGTGGTTGAGGTTCACATCGCATCCTGGTTATTCACAAAGGGGTTTCAGTTTAACAGCTATAAGTGTGCCTTTGAACGGTTAGTATTTCCATTTTAAGACTTGTGGAAATTGCATGCATAGATTACCATAGGCTTACTTTGCAGAGAGGCGAATTCTTATGCAGGGCAATCACTAAATAAAGCAATGTAGCCAGTAGCTAAGTTTGATGTTCTGATGCTCTAATGGCGAGACATAAACCACATAATTTTATTCTGCTTATTTATTTTGCATGGCAGCAAACTATTCTGCTCCTTTCCAGTAACCAATTAACCCGATTTCCTCTTTCTACCAGAAACTTTGGAATGCAACATGGATCAATTTGATTGCGGGCATTCAGTCTGTCTAAACAGTGCTTGGAAATGTGACCTCATCCTTGACTGTATCGATGACTCCGACGAAATTAACTGCGGTAATCAAAGGGAATACATATTTGGAGTAACGCTGACCATGGCAAACCGAACACTTTAAAACAAACAACTGTGACGTTTGTTGTTTTTATTTGAATAAAAAGTGATTATCTGTATACTGCAAAAAATAATACATGTTGTTTGAAATCCCTAACTCTTCACAGTTAATAAAGGTGTAACAAGGCACTAGGCGTACGAGTCTGCAAGTATTGTGTTTGAAAGCAAATACAGTGTAATTTGTATACGCCAGATCAGGAGCCCATATGCTACAGTTTGCCACATGCAAATCTTACTTTGTTGTTCTAATCTCCTCCTTTCCCCCCAGACATTCCTTGGGTGGTAGATCTTGATGCTTATGAAGCACTCCAGATAACGTCACCTTTCTTTCTCCAATATTCTCCGGCACATGTTGTCATGGAGTGGGTCATCCAGACGGATGAAGACCGCAAGATTCACATCACGTTTTCAGTACTACACATGCGTTATTACAGTGAACTCACAGTGGGCAATGGAAACGACACCGCTGACTACAAGAGTAGGTTCTTTCAACTTCGCTTTCAGAGCACAGGAACAACGGATTTGCTCTCTGCTGGAAGTTCGATGTGGCTAGCCTTGGACACGAGAAGATACCCAGACATGTTTTTAAGCAGTGGTTTTTCTCTAACAGCCGTGAGCGTTGATTCTACTGGTAAGTTTATCATCCTGTTCCGCACGGCATTTACTTCTAGGAGAATGGGTAAATAAAACGTGTTTTTCTTTCCCGGTACCTAATGTCCCCTCTATCGATAAACCTTTGAATGTGCTTTTCACAAAATAAACAACTGGCGTGATCAAAGTTGTCTTGTATCGAGGGTGGATCCAAAACCATTGAGGGGGTGACACTTGAAGGGGTGGCAATAGTGAGACGTCTTTTACATACCTGGTTTTGGGCATTTCTAAGCCAGAGACTACCTGGTGAATCTTTTTGCACGCTTTTTTAAAGAAAGGTAAAATATGAGAAAAATAATCTGCGAGGTATGGGGGTGGCTGTTGGCTTCCCCTTTAAGTTGCAAAGGAAGGCTCAGACACCGTTTCAGTCTGCTTTCTTAACAGGTTAGTGGAGTAAATTCTCTCTTCTAAAGATAGCCGGATTGCGCTCGCTAAGTCATGTGACCTATTGCGGGAATCAGACATTAACAAAGTTGCCCCCCCCACATAGCAGCGTGCATCTAGTTTTGTCAATCAAGAGATTTCGATACATAAGTAAAGGTCATTTTGTTGGAGAGGTTTTGTTCTGTTGTTTGATTTTGTAACATTTCGTTTCCTCACAAATGTAATGTACTTGAGTTTTGTTTTGACATTTTTTATCATTTCAGAATTCATCAACTGTTCATCTGAATCAGAATTTGATTGTGGGCATTCCGTATGTATCGGACGAGGCCGGAGGTGTGATGGTTTCCGCGACTGCTTAGATGGTCGGGATGAATTAAATTGTGGTAATAATACTTGGGTAACCTGGGATGCAAAATAAACGGTGTCTTCCCACTTGTCTGCACAATCCAAGCTTGCGTTACTTTTAAAATGTGCTGCAGTGTAACACTGGCTGAAATCTAGAACACTTCTGTGAACTTCATCATGACTTCCATTTAAAACAAAAATGATTTTTCTCTCCAAAATGTTGGAAACCTAGACCAGAACACTGTTTCAGTTTAGAGAGCTGATTGCCACGCCTGATATGCAACATAAGTGACACACTGATTAAATGTCAAAATAAGTTACTTTGTGTAAAAACAATAGCTGCCCACCATTCTGGAAATTTGGAAAAGCTAACGTAAGATTTAAAGAAAACAATTACGCTGATTGTGCCACAAAATATTCACAAATGTTAATCGACCTTCTTAACAGTACAGCTATTTTGATCATTATCCTTGAATTAATATTAATTAGTGTAATCTGATGCCATACCATTCCGGGTCTCATGTCTCACTTTCATTTGTTTTGTAACATTAGGAGATAATTGATTACAAATTTAAATTTTTGTGACACAGTACCTGTACATGAAAGCATTTTGTAGTAAGATTTGAATTTATTGCTTTTATTTCTATTCTTGGGTTCCCAAAATGAACACAATTAACCTCATTAATTGTAAATAAGGCCCATATGCAGTTCGTAGGACAAACCCACTGAATTTTGGTGCTCACATACTTAAATTTAATTGTGGTCGATTTCTTTGATGTAATACTGACTGAGAGTGAATCTTCAGGGAAATTTCCAGTTAATTTTTGTTGCTATTTTGAACTCCTATTTTCAACGATAAAATGCAGTGTCTCATTTTTTTAACAAACGAAGCAGGTGTGTAACATTGGTTGTTGTTAACACTGGAATGAAGATCATTTTCCAGAACGCATTCTGGAAAATGAATAATATAGTGGCGGTGTGGTTGTTTTCCCGGGCCTAACCTAAGTTTGAGGATCAAGCCTGACACCGGTTGGGGGCTGGGACTCTAGCCTCAACTCGGGTTCGTCCTTGTTCCAGAGATCACTCAAGCGACCTAAAGGCTAAGGGAGCAGATCCGTTTTAGTGGAAATATACCGTCGATTATGATGACTGTAATGCTCTCTGCCAATTAGACAATACAAAACAATAAGGATACCTGACAATTAGATTGCCGGTAACCTCAATAACATTGTGATTTATGCAGACATTCAATGAATAACTAATTGATTAAGTGATTAGAGATAATTCGTATTGGGTAAACTTTATTACAACCTCCATTGCTTTGCATGGTCTTGAGGAGAGGCTATTGGCAATACACAGTTATCGCACTGCGTCGCGCCAATCAGCAACGCACTGACTAATGTCGCCTCGCGCAACTCCTACATGCAATGCGCAAAACAATGTCGCATCACATGAACGCTATCAGCAATGCACATCCAACGTTGCCAACACGAGACCAATTACCAACGCTGGACCCAAGTAGCACTGCACATCTCAATGTCGCACTGCCTGAACAACATCGCATTGCATAGCCCAGTGTCACTATAGCGATACGGCCCACATGCACTAAGCACCATCGCACCGAGGGACCAGTCAAAATCAGCTATAATGCACCCGCAAGCGAACGGCTGGACCGTACAACCTGTGTAATGCTACGCGGAGACATTCTGCCCGCGCCTAGCATATAGCAGCATTCGCAACGCTCTATAGTAACGCACCACAACGCGAGCACCAAGAACTTACGTCTATACAGCTTCGAGTTTTGTTTACCGTCCATTTTTTGTTTGTTTGGTTGCTAGGTTGTTGGGCCGTTGGGATGTTTGTTTGTTTGTTTTTTATATTTCCTTGTCCTTTTGGAGTACGAATTCAAAGGTCACGTTAATTACTAATAGCCCAATTCTTAATGAACCTCGAGCTGGATCAGGACACAAGGATCCTTTGGTAGTAACTGCGCATCACTGGTTCACAAACGACAGTGAAATGCACGCGTTGCAGCCTCCTCGCTAACAACAAAATTAACACTCCCGACCACCATGGCTATTTTCAACCGATGAGGGCATACTTCTGCTCAGGGCAGATAGGCATCTCAGACATACCAAGGGATGTTGATTAATTGAAAGAGGGCTTTCGCCCCAAATCTTGGCTCGTTTAAAGTGCTTGGTTTGGTTGTTGGAAGGCGTTCTTTCATTTTGAATCTTCGAATGTGAAGAGCGTTAATGGGTTTTCTTCTCTTGATTTGTTTTACAGAAACATGTCACCCTTTCAACTTTAATTGTGGGCAGTTCGTTTGTATTCCCGGATACTTGCAGTGCGATGGCATAAGGACTTGTCCAGATGGAAGTGACGAAGTCAACTGTGGTAATTGAGAAAACTTATTAAACAGCACTTCAGTTTTTGTTCTAATAGTGTTTTGAAAATAATGGTTTTGACATTGCTTTTAGGCGGCAAAAACCGACCATAAAACTTACAAAAATAGGCCCAGATGACACTGATCAGCCAGGTATGACCGGTGTTTGCAGCATCATGTTAGCAGATCCGTAGTGCACCTTTAAAAAAAGTCACTTAGTTTGCAATTTGTATCTTTACGTCAAAGACAGCACAACTTACCGGTTCTTATGAGTAACCAACAACAACGGCAGCTCCTCCTCCCCCATACACGCAATTTGCCAGAAACATCCTTCACCCATGGCCTAGACGATCATTGTAGCTGTCACTCGTTTGCTCATGCGCAGTATGTTTATACATTGTTATTTCATTCTTTTTCAGTTACATGCTCAGTGGAAAATCGAGATAAACACAGTAACGTTTTCACTAACTTACCAGTATAATTTATTCTATTTTATGTTTACACAAAGTCTTTTATTCCTTACAGACAAGACAAAGATATCCAAAATAAAATGAAATCAATTGCAATGGTAGTAATAATATTGGATAGGGCTTACCAAAGGAAAACTAAATTCCCCAACATGCCGTGAAGAAAATTAGGTTGTGCCTTTTTGTACAGCAGTGCTTGGAATCAGTGCATATTTGAAACGTATTTTAAACAAAGAGTAAAACCTCCTCTGAAAATAGGAAAAACTCCAAATTGAAAATGCTACTAAACAAAACTGATGCATTTCAGTGTCTGAAAATAACCCTGGAAAAATGTAGAAAAGGTGTCAAAATGGTTAGAAATCAGCAGACACAAACAAGTTGTTTCTCTTCTATTTTCATTCAAATATTGTATTGTTGTACAAGTACACTGTAAACAGCAAATCTATGGCACGTGATGTATATTGTCGAATGCTTCATCTAACGAAGCACCACTGGTCCTAATTTTGTACTCCAGCTGAGGCCGATGAAAGTTGATTTCATTGTTGTCGTCACTGGCAGGATGGAAATTTAGGTCCGCATAAAAGAAAAATTCATTGTTCACCTTTTTCAAAAGCCTTGTCCGATGTCACGGTTCTCATCAATACATCAGCAGCCACACGCAAACTTTAGCCCAAGTCTAACAAGTTTACTGCTCATCATGTTCCTTATGCACAGTGTGAACATGGTGAATGTGATGAATTTGTGGTAAAGTCCCATGTCAAATTTCTAGAGACATTTGCTGATGAAAGATTGCCAACTCCTAATTCCCTTTTCCAAGTGCTTCACATATCACAAGAACCTTCAGATCAACTTTCGTCATGTTCATCTGCCTTTAAAATCCAATGAAGTACATGTACATATATTCACACTCTGCACACAAAATACACATTAACCAGATGTAAGAAGTTAACACTTGTTATAATTTTACAGTAAACTTTATAAAACGCACCGAGTGTTAGCAGAACCTACAGCCCCCCCCACGATCACTATCTGTTCCGTGTTTCGTTTGTAGCAAACTGCATGGCCAGCTCAGATGCTGCATCTAGTACTAGAGCGATATGCCACTCTTTACCTGCAGTAAATGTATACTACCAGTAAGAACACATGAAATGAGAGGAAACTTTCCGGTGGCATGTCGCGTGAAGTCCGAAAATCACGGTGTCGGTCGTGACGGTTTGTCGCAAACAACACTGCGAAAGTCCCTAGGCACATGAATCAAAGCTTACTGTCCTCACCGTTCTCCTGATTTTATTATGGATTGTAATCAGCCCCTAGTAACGTTCTTCCGTCCAAATATAGCTACAGCTTTAGTCCACCTCGCTGCTGCCATAAGGGGAAAATTTCTTATTTTCGACGAATTCAAGGAGGATATTGTACTGCTTTTCAATCAGCGCTCAGCTTGAGTCCACTCCCACTTCGGAACTGGGGACGTCATAATGTAAACACACTGCGTGCTTGACAGACAGGTTTCCATGCACTACATAACGGTGGTCCGTATATAATAGGAACGGGAACCAGTCGAGCTAGTTCGGCGTAAAAGCTGAGCTATGATTGGCTCAGACGTATCACGTGGGGTTCCTCTTCTCTTGAAAAAAACTATAAACTTCAAATGTTCTCGGGTCGATATTTCCCTACTGTGCTGACTTTTCGAGTTGAACTCTGTGAAATGTACTTTTTGAACTGAAATATTTTTTTCCGAAAAGGTCCCCGTGGAGTTCATTTGACCCATTTTACTAGAACGGAACAGAAAGATAGGATTTTCATCCGATGGTCTAAATGCTGTAGCCAACATTTATAGAGCGTAGAAAACTAAATTATAATATTTCCGATGGTAATGGTCGGGAAATGTAAATGCGAAATTCAAGCTTTGTGTTTCTCCGAGTCTTCTCCAAGGTTTTTCAAAACACGCTCCTATTCCCAGGAGTGACGAAATACCAGCTGGATTTGTGTTCCAGTTATAACTCTGTTATTGTGGCAGGTTCTTTTGTTTTCAAATGTTTATTTAAATATAAATGGACGGCTCAAGAAAACCAAGGTCAGACATGAATGGGAACAATGAACTTGGCCCGTTTTATTTAGTACTTAAAAATATACGTAAAATATGCCTCGCCTGAACATTTTAATTAAAAGGTCACTTGTTCATGTGATAGGTCCTGATGATGTATATGTACAATTAATTTTGTTCGTTACAAGCCATATTTTTCTTTTGCCATCACAGCCAACTTCACTTGCGGTCCTGGATATTTAGACTGTGGACAGTCAGTGTGTATAGAATATTACCGAAAATGCGACGGTTTCCCACAGTGTAGTGATGGAAGCGACGAAAACGATTGTGGTAATTATAATTATAATATTCGGAAAAAGTATTTCTTGGACATTACTCATCTATTCTCCAAACGCCAACGCTATTTACAAGTACCACGAAAACAACATTTCGTTCTAAGCAGAATCATGTTCCAGAAGCTATATTTTGTTTTATGTAATCAACGTTTTGTTGGAAGGAACCCTAGGCGTGTCGTTTAGGGCCAATGGGATCATGATCCTGAGATGACTTAACGGATAAACACAGTTTTTGTGATCTTGATAATGTCATTTGGAATGCATTTCAGCGCTTCGTGCGTGTTTTAACGACGAACATCTTCGATTTCTTTCGTTTTTCCTAAAGTACGATACGATTCATGCGTCTGCCCTCTGTTTGAGTTTCTCAATTAATATGCGTGTTTTTGCCTTCACAGGGCCATTCCGCGAGACCTATTACATTAATGCAACGGAAAAAGTCCAGATAGAATCGCCTAATTATCCTTGGTTTTATCCACACATATATGACATCACTTGGATTATTGAAACCGACGAAGAAATGAAAATTCGCGTAATATTTCACGACTTTCAAACTGAACACGGAAGGGGTATTCTTGAGGCTGGAGACGGTAACATTAGCACCAACAGCCCCTTTTTCAGATGGAGCTGGACGAGACTGCCTCCTCATCTTTTATCCAATGGAAACGTGATGTGGCTTCGATTTTCCTCCAGTCAATATTACGATGTCAATTATCGGGGATTCAGTTTATCAGCCACCAGTGTTCCGTCGTCTGGTATGCCTTTAGTCATGTTATAAAGCCATTTTATTTTTATTGTTTGTAACTTCCTCTGTTGGTAACGCGATATAATGATTTTTCCATCTGAAGTGTGCAATTCATCCACTTATTTACTTTTCAGACACCCAAAAGACCTGTTTAGCGTTGTACTTTCTTAAAGGGATTTAGGTTTGGCACCGCATTTGTTGTTACCCGTTCCATAACTTCTGTAAGACACAATGATTTCATCCAGTTCGATACATTTTTCAAGTAGCCCTGGCCCCGCTGTAACCATTGTAAATCACATCTCCCGCACATCTTGAGACTGACAGGAATGCATCTGATTTTGCGAAGTGGTCCGTATTTTAGCCAACAGAACCGACAGGCATTAAATTGCTGGATTTTTGTGTTCCACTGTTATGAACTTTAAATAAACTGGGGTATGCCTTGGCCTGTATTATACAACTGCTCAGTTTCTGTGTGGTTTTAGGACTGTTTTTCTCCAAATCTCCGGTTGTTTCAGTAATAATATGTGGGAACCACTATTATCGATACCAGGGCCTCAAGGATGTATCTACTTTTTGAAATTGGTATTGTATTTTCAATATTAGTGTTATTGTCCATGTTGGTCTCAAAATCAATCTTTGCATGATTTCTCTTCACTGAAAATTTCGTCTTTCAACTTCAGAAACTGTGAACTGTACTGTGGACGAAAATGACTGTGGGCATTCTGTCTGTGTCAAAAAGGATTGGAAATGTGACCTCGTTGATGACTGTGTGGATGGCCTCGATGAACTGAATTGCAGTAAGAACTCTATTTGTGGCATAGGCCTTACTAGTACACAGTGGCGACGCCAGAACTCAGTGAGTGCAAGTGTTGGGCAAGGCAGAATCGCGTGGGTGTGAATGATCCTTCACTTTTCCTGGGTTATGATGCAAAGTCGTAAAACGAAACGGTTGATCGCCATGTGACAGAATTTTTGTAGGTGCAAACGTGGGCGCAAGCGGTTTTCAGTGGGTGCATTTGCACCCATATGACACCACGTAACGCCGCCACTGCATTGCTGGTACAACGGTTTGAAGGACTAGGGCATTGCATTCAGTAAGAGAATGATAGAACTGCCAAAGAAGCGTCAACAGATAGGTGGGTGCTTCTGCATATATTCCTAACGCAGCTAAACAGAACAATGGCCTTAACTTCAGTACTTAATTATTTTGTCCATTACTTTTGAGTGGTTTTATTTTCATTCATAATACATTTAAACAGTTTTATTTGTGTGACTACGAGAAATGAAACCGTTCTCTCCTGTTATTCTATTTGCAGCAAATGATCACGAGATGCATCTTGGTGTAAATAAAACGCTCCAGATAAATTCGCCGTTTTTTCCGAATACCTCCCCAAACAACACCAAAACTACTCGGATTACGTGGGTTATCCTGTCTGAAGAAAACTGCAAGATTCGTGTAACATTCTCCTCTCTTTTCCACTACGACGGCGACTATCTCAGAGTGGGCGACGGGAACGACTTTGTGAACCACACAAACATATTCTTTCAGTCAAATAGTTATAAATCAACACCTGACTTACTCTCCGATGGATCATCGATGTGGTTGACCTGGGAATGGGGACATCAGTGGGAATCGGAAAATCCTTGGTACTGGCCAAGTGACGGATTTGGACTTGGATTTTCCTTATCAGCAGTTAGCGTTCCTTCTTCTGGTAATTAGGCCTTTGATAGCGTAAGAGGTCTGTGGCTTTCATCAAATTCTTGAATTGTTATCAAGTGGCCCAAAACCGGACTCCGGAATCTTGTTAAGCGCAGCCTTTACTACCGATATGGATTGTCCTCATTAGAATGAATGCAACCTGGATCATATTAAGAACTGGCAGATTTTGACCGAGTTGAGGTAGTTCGAAATAACCATGGTCAAAACCTAATTCTAATCTGGATTGTATTAAACTTCGGCTTTTGTTGCACTTTTCTTGAATTCAAATCGAACCTTTTCATATTTCAGAATCAATCTACTGCTCACCTGACTCAGAGTTTGATTGTGGTCACTCAGTCTGTATCGCGAAGTGGATGCAATGCGACCACGAGCGTGACTGCATTGACGGAAGGGACGAAATTAATTGCGGTAATAAGACTCTCGGATTTGCAATGTGAATTGAAAAAAAAGTTTAACAAAAACGCGTAACGCTGAAAACCTTTCGCAGACTTTCTTCTCTGATTTGAGCTAGATAAAAGTATCGCGTTACTTTTAAAGCTGTCTTAAAAGAGGCAATGATGCTATGTATTACCGTATCAAAAATCGAAGGTATTCTACCATACAAGAATGTTTTTCTGGAAGTGGCCATTTTTTGCTAGCTGTTCGATTTGTCAAACAAAATCGTATATATACCAGTGGACTATACTTAAAAACAATAACTCAGTATATTACAATGCTCAACTCCAAACTCATACCTCATTTGGCTAATTAGCAGTAAATTACAGGATTTCTCTTCATCATTAATCAACGCTGATCGACACCTGTATCATGAACAACTTCCTACCCTTCTGTTTATGTCACAGTCTCAGTATGGTAGTTGTTAATTTTGTACACTGGGTGCTCACACTTAAATTATGAACTTATCTTGTATACACATTAGCAATGGAGTTATTTTTGTCAGTCATGGGTTTCACCATGTCTTTGGAAGAAAAACAAAATCTATTTCATCCGATCTGTGTATTAAACCGACAACTTAACATTTATCTCATCAGTCAGTTATGAGACATAGAAGGGAAGGCAAGTACTTTGAGCCCGAGGCCAAGTGTCACAAAACAGCGCAAATTTCAACGCAGATAATTTTGTAATTTTGAAACAGGTCCTTCAGGTTTTTTCAATGTAGCCAACAATTATGTTACATACAGGTAGCGAGGTTTTTGAAAACAAACTAAAGAGTAAAAACATTAAGACAAATGTAGGTGTGACTATTTACGGAAACTTTACTTTTAGATGCATGTATTGTCTTGCTTTGTAACTGTATTTGGCTGAGTTGAAGAAAGTGAAGTATAGTTTTAAGATTTTTTATTAGATGATGGTGGCTCTTAAGTGTATTATTTTTTAATTCTGTTTCCTATAGTGTATCGTTGCCCACCGCATCAGTTCGACTGCGGGCAGTCAGTATGCATACCTAAAAGCTATTACTGTGACGGCAAGGCGGATTGCCTTGATGGAAGCGATGAGCCCAATTGTAGTAAGTATCGTATTTACGCTATTCAAAGGACCCAACAATGAAAATATCAATCAAATCTAATAAAAGTTTTTTTGAGTACCATTCTCCCGTTCAATCTCAAGCAGACCAAAAATATCAAGTGCACTCATCAGCCTCATAATTTCTTGCTCAGGTTCGAATAAGTGATAACGATAGATTATAATACGTGCCATTGCAGAAGGTTAGTTGACTGGATGAAGCAAAATCAGTTGAAAATTTCATTGTCTAATACACCCAGTGAGGTTTTTGAGCCTTTCAAGAAATACTGATCGTCAAATGTCTTACTAATTTGTCGACAGATATAACGTCCACTACTGCGGTGTCATTCACTAGTTCTAATGGAACAAACCCGACAGAAGGTGAATCAGTTGAAAATTTCACTGTCTAATACACCCAGTGAGGTTTTTGAGCCTTTCAAGAAATACTTATCGTCAAATGTATTACTAATTTGTCGACAGATATAACATCCACTACTGCGGTGTCATTCACTAGTTCTAATGGAATAAACCCTACAGAAGGTAACGAGTTGAGCGTGATGTCAATGGTTACTGGAGTGTTACTTTTACTGGGCAATAAAAGAATATACAAGATTCTCGAATTGCGAATGAGGAATACTCCAGAGTTGCACCGGATAGAGCCCATTTAATTTTCAATTACTGAGTACAGTCTTTCTGAAAAAGACTTTGTGAAAGGCATGAAATATATCGCTCATTTCTCGAATGATCTCAGATCCACTGAACAAAGTGGCCTGGCGCCAACTACAGTATTACCCACGAGTTCTCATGGAATGAACCCGACAGAAAGTAGTAACTAGTATTAACAAAAGTGAAACGCTCTTGGTTGCAGTCTTCGTCTTGTTTGATAGCCAGTGCGACTACGGCACCAGGATTTCAAAACATTTCTGTAGCAAATAGGTTTGGAGAAGTGAAGCGTATGAAATCAATTCCTCAAAAAGAGTGAAAGATTCAGTATCGTATAGAGCATCATTTATTGTGACTGAATAACTGACACCTGAAGTAAACCCACTCTATTCTCACCGTAATTTGGTGATGTACTTTCCCATGCTTGAGGTTTTGAACATTGAAGTTTCTTCTAGTTTTGTTACCGTTTGTACATGTGTTTTTCCCAAAACTGGTCGGTAGAGATCGCAAACAGAATTATGTTGTTTGTCTAAATACGAGCTCAAACTGTAGCATTTGATGATATTGGCTAGCGTTTATGTTCATTAAAAAATGATGCATTCTGTTTGAAATATTTTTAAAATCACGTTTTAATGCATACATCGCACATGAGACCTTACAAAGTGAGTAAACTTCATACAAAAATATTCCAACAGACGAATAGTAGCAGTGCAGTTCGGGTGTTTTGACATCATTGCATAGATAAATGAAAATAACATGCTGGTTTGATGTTGTCTCTATCGAAGCTGAAAGCACGTGCCGTCCCGGAGATTTCGATTGCGGAGAATCGGTGTGCATTAGCGGTTTATGGCAGTGTGATGGTTTCCCGGACTGTGATGATGGAAGTGATGAGGAGGATTGTGGTAATTAAAACTAAAGAACTCAAGGAAGATTGCATTAAAGAAATTTACTTTGTCTTCCTGAAATATATATGTTTCGCACCAGCAACAATATCTGCCTCAAAATAGATTTTGTCACAGGATACCCCTGGATAAAAACAGGGGTATTGAAAATGTGCATCCGTGAAATTATTATTTATTTATTTATTTTGTCAAATATTAAATAGTAAGTACCTCAACGTTGTTTTCATATGTTTCTGTGCCCAGCAAGAAATGAGACGGAGAGGAAACCTCCGCATGTCCAAACCCTATACAAATTCTGGACTGCTGTTACGTAACACATCCCTCCTTCATATAAAGAATTTCTGAGATGGAGCTAACAATGACCTACACAATGACAGGCGGGGGTCTCACCGTCGCATATCTTGTGTCATATATGCACGTTTTCTGGAATCAGAATAGGCACAGGGAAAAACAAATTCCTCACAGAATCACCTTTGTCATCCATGACTTCCACTGAAAGATAAGATCTTTCACGAGTTAAAAATTGAAAAAGACTCGAAGAACTAGAAGCTCAGGAAGGCACTGACCCACTTGTTTGCAGTCATTCTGCTCGGTGTTTTTTTTTTTTTAGTCGGCTGTCGCAATTTTTGTTTCATGGACGGGGACCGGGGAAACTGCTGGTGTGACAAGACGTGTGAGATCTACGAAGATTGCTGCAATGATTACTACGAATATTGCACGCTTCCAGATTACCCCACTGAACTACCAGGTGAAGCACCCCCCCCCCAAAAAAAGTGTTCTCATCATTATTCTCAAAAGTACGACATGGTACTTTGTTACTTCAAAGAACGGCCGGAAAGACCTTTCAGATAATAATGTAATGAAAGGAAACTGCGAACAGACTTTTCCAGAAGGTGGAAGTATTTGAAACAACAAAACTGAAAGGAAATTTTCGAAAATGATTTATTTTAGTCGTTTATGTATATCTCATTTTGGCTGAATACATCACATATTAATAGTTACATGAGACATTTATATCAATGCTGTCATCTTTTTGCAATGAGCAAACATGATTCACATTACCTACTGAGTACATGGCCATTAACTTCAGCAACATTACATAGTGTATCATTTTACATTTGATAAATTAGATGACAACATTTAGGTTTAAGGTTAAGCAAGAACGCGTTTGTACCCCAACCTATGGAGAGACAAAGAAAACTTTGCAATCTAACATACTAGGACAGACAAATGACTAACATGACAAAACAAAAACAAGTGTGAGACAATACCGGATTAATAGAGCACAAATACTTTTCTAGCAAACACAGATAAAAAAGGTAATGATTAGAGAGAAACATCAAGACCATTTCGGTACAATATACCTTGATGAATAACATCGTTCTTGGCCAATGACGTTCTGTTAAATTCGACAAACAAGTTTCCCTTCATACTGCTACGAGTATTATAATTATGGATGTTAGATGCTAAAGTTACTTTGTTAAAGTTATTTGTTACTGCTTCGTGGGAGCTAAAACTAAATATTCTTACATCTAAACTAAACTTGCCCACTGAAAACATTTCTACAAATCGTAGTCGTTCAAATATTGTGTACTTACGATTCCAAGGCGTTATAATCGTCTACGCGTGTGCAAATACACATCGAGAGACAATGGCAAACTTACTGTGCTACCTGTGTTCCAGGTTTTTTTCTTTTTACGTGAGTTTGGCGCAGTTCCAGAAATATTGTTTGGTTACATTTCTTCACAAGTGTAAACTTTCATTAGGGTAGGTTACCCTAATCAAGAATGAGACGTTAGGTATAAAACCATCCCTAGATTTTGATCAGTTCTGTTGCTTTGATCCATTGGCGTACATCCCGGGGAAGAGGGTGTAGATATCCCCAACTCTTTACCAGGGAGATGGACAATTAAATCTCCCCCCCCCCATTTGAAACAGAAATAAGGCGGATTGTGAAAAAAAACACCTCTAACTTGCCAAGAAACAAAATGTACTCATTAGCACCCAAAAGCAAAACATTCTGCAGGAATGCATTACATATTGCAGATGGCCTTCAAATGGTGTCAGCAACTCCCCCTCGCAACACTTTTCATATTTCCATTGCCAGGCGCGTCCCCTCTTTCTTCCACCCCTAATTTACGCACAACTTTTACGCTATTGATTCCAACTAAAACAGTACATGCAGAAATGACATACGGCCATTTGTTGGAAGTCAGCTTTTTCGGGGGGGGGGGGTAATAACGCACCTACAAGCGCCATCCATTGTCAGCTGCCCACATAATGTAACACTGTCATGACTTTAACGTTGCAGACATTGACGAATGTGACCCGGATGAACCTCTGCACAACTGCGACGACAATGCGTTCTGCACTGACACATCTACTGGATTTAACTGCACGTGTAATGTGGGATATCAAGGCGATGGAACAGCGTGTAGTGGTAACAATTAATTTTTATTCTTGGCAAGAGAAATTATTGAGTTTGCACCAGCTTATTGGTATCATTACAATTTTGTCGCTTAGGTTTAAAAGGAGACATTTTAGTATCGCTGAATCTGAGTCCCAGTGAATCCATTAGAACTGATCGTCCTGGCCCCAACAGCATGCACCTAGGCCTACAACGCACACTCTGAATCTCCGTGTCGGGCCATAATTCAGACTGGAGATTTAGTCAGCAAATACACCGAGCATGATACATCCCAGACATGCATGACTATACGGGTACAAAGGGATTCTGTGATAGTCATACCTTTACTTCCCTGTCACTTAAGATGTTGAGGCTCCGGACATATCATGCATCGGCAATCTGACCGCGTTCTTGGACTGCCACAAGAACTACTCATCCGTCTCACTTCCTGGTGTCGACGACGTACATGACAACTCTGGAGAATACACCGTCACTGTTGTCATCGAAGACACTTCATATGAGGTAGGCAACACCGTCACTTTTGACCAAGTGTCGTCCCCACACAGAGTACGCTACACCGCGACCGACAAGTCAGCAAATAGTGCAACCTGTGATGTGTTCGTTCATGTTTCCTCTGCAAATGGTAAGTGTCTATTTGAGAAAATAGTGCCCCCACCAAAAATAAACCAAACTGAGATAACAAATATGCAAGCAGTTTCAAAGTTCAAAAAGTTAATGTCAACTGGCAGCATTTGTAACCTATTGTTTTTTAAGAGGACACTCTTATGAGTCTTTTCATAATAATGATTTTAATTTCAACTTGTCATAAATTCCTCGTGGGCAACCAGTGTACTGTTTTGGAAGAACAAAATGTGTTTTTCCTTTAAAAGCTATGAGGCTTTGCGTGGCCACCTTGCAGACCAGTTGTTTTGCTCCGCATTGAGCCCACCCTTATTGTGCATACTTTGTGAACTGGTCTGCAAGATGGCAACCATGAACACTTTCTACTAGTGTGGTACTGTGTCCAACAAACGAGTTTATGTCCACCAGATAGTGGCGTAACTAGGAGGACCTGGGCCGTACACATCTTTTTCAAGGGGACTTGCACAATTATATAAAAGCAACGGAGGTTTCAAATGGGGGCACTCAGGTGCACAGGCATCCGCTAGCTGGCGGGGATGGGGGCAAGTGGCCCATTGTGCCCCCCCCACCCCGCGCCACTAAGCATGTTTGTTTATTAATACTAAACAACTGTTCAAAACTGCGTGTGTGTTTTTTCTTACTTTTGCGATCCAATGCATGGTCCAAATGGATCTTTTGCTCCCAACTTCTCCACTTTTAAGGGGGTAAGATTATAGAAATGAAACAAGCTCCCCGTGACAAGCAGACTTGTACGCTTCTCTGGTGCGTTGCGTACACGGTGTGTTCATGCGTTCCACTTTCACGGACACAAAAGTCGACTCTTTTAACGTGTGCACGTGTGTGTTGCGTGATCTGCCTTCAAAGTCGCCATTTTAATGGATAGACAACGCTTGGCGCAAGTGTCGGCATGCATATTGAAATTTACTTTTAGTTTTGAATGTGACCCACGCTGAAGGTTTTTTTTACGTCACCGGAATAGTCTCTTCTTTTTCGTGAATGACTATTTACCTTTCCAGCTTACATGGGGAGGTGCTTTGGTGTTGAAACTTTCATCAATTCTCCAAGCCCTGGTCTAATAGGTACTTGAAATTTATTAGGAAATAGTTGAATACTAAATGTTAGCTAAAACTTATTTGGTATGTTTATTTTGTTATCAGACGGTCAGTTTTGTTCAGCTACCGGTAGTCCAACCAACTGCATATGTTCTTCGAACCAGCAGGGACATTGCACCTGCTCTGCTGGCTACTGCGGACATGACTGCTCTCGTAAGTCCTTTTTTCTTATTGTTCATTAGTTTGTTTTTGTTTTACCCGGCGTTTTCTAACCGAATGCCAAATATTGTATGCAATTTTTAAAAAGCAATCTTGTGAATGATATGGCTTTCATGGAAGGCAGTAATGATGTTTGTGAAGTCTGAGTTGGTTACACAGTCTGTTCCATCACAATCTATCATCGAGCTAGCAGGCACTAGTACTTTGCATAATTCTTTGAACTTGTGAAACTGGTAGTATTAACTTGTGCAAGCAAATGACACACCGAGAACTACAGGGCACCAACCATATTTCAAAAATACTAGAAGTTAGCTTTGACATATGAACTCCCCTTTTGTACTGGAATAAACGTTTAAAATCTTAGACCTAACAACGTCATTCCATAGCAAGTTTGATTGAAGTCATTATTTCCAACCGAAACAGAAAACAATGAGGGAACAGCCTGCAGTGGACCTGGTAAACCCTTTCAGAACTGCAAAGACGTCAACCAATGCAACACTAGCTTTACGGGTCCACAGTGTGAGGAATGTAAGTTGAAAACTGACGAGAAACATGATTATAAGGAGTGAACTTTCTTGATTTCGAGTAACAGTTACCTGGCATTTTGTGGCTGTTTTATTTGGGGTGAGCTACTCGTTTTATTCTTCAAACAGCTAACGCAGCAACAAACTGTCCGGAAGTTTCCAACCAGTGTCTGCAAGGCGAAACCTCCGTGGAAATCTCGTGGACTGAAGTCAAAGCTGTTGAGCCGTCCGGTGACCCAATCTCTCCTGCTGCCATCACTTGCAAGGACATCGACGGAGCTACCATCGGGCTCACGGGAGGCGTTTTTGGGTTGGGGAAGCACGAAGTTGTTTGTTCGTCAAAAACAGATACCGGTGTCGTCCCACAATGCTTGATTTCCTTCATGGTTTCGGGTAAAAATGCGCTTGGTTATTCTATTCTGTTTAAAGTCACGTTTTGAGTGCCAAGCTGGGAAAAGCTTTAAGAAATAGTATAGTTTACACTTGCTGTATTTATACCCGACAGGATCCTGGCTTTCCAAGAAGGATGGTTTAAAATTCGGAAGTCATGGAATGCATGGAAGTTGTTTTGAAGGCCAAGTCCAATTTAACAAGGAGTTTGTGGATCATTTATTGTTCCAATTTTCGCAGAATTTAGATGAATACAATGCGAGTTTTCATCAAGAAATATTAGCTCAAACTCATTAGATTTTCAACTCCTGCACTACCGGTACTTGTTTTTTTATCTATTTATTTTTTTATAAGAAATATGCAATTAGAAATTGGAGTTAAAACGGCATTGTCGATTTTAGTGCACCAGCCTTGAAAAACTGTCTGTAGGATCGTGCTGTGTCATATTTGAGGGCGGAGGCAAAATGTCATCTCGTCACACCTGATGGCATAAATCTCATTTTGCAAAATGTTAGACTTAAGGAACTGCAATCCTGTGCCGCTGCCCCAATATCTGTGCTCTCCCTTCATCATTCAAATGATTGTATTCTCCTTTTTGCATGCAGAATATCCGTTTATTAAGTTGTCGGCAGTAGGCAACCAGTGCACTGATCCAGGGAAACCAACCTCAACGGTGACATGGAATGTAGTAACAACTGGGGACGATGTAGTGATCGCCTGTACAGGAAATGGGACTAACATCGGACCAACGGGAGGTGTCTTCGGAGTAGGATCTCACGTAGTATCTTGCATTGCTACTAACTCGGGCGGCTGTGCAAGATCGAGGGCATTCGGTTTCGATGTTCTTGGTGAGTAGGCCTATTGCTGAGACTGGCTAATGAAAACTTGGTATGACTACTGAATACCTTAAGTGTCTTGTACCTGGATCGAAGGGAAAAAGCAGAATAACGATAAGAAAGCAGAATGACCAACTTACGTTGACTTAATTCATCCATTTGAGCCTTTGCTGTGGACTTCCATTCCGTTGACAAACATGCATCTCTTCTCGTGAAAAAAAAAAACTCTAGTGAGTTCTTTCTGAAAACAATTCTCCGTGTGTGTTTCTAGCTGGGAATATCCTTCCGTTCGGAGTTGAGGTGGGCGATTTTCTGCTATCCCAGGCAATGCAAGAGGTAGGCGATATCTGCACCTATGACAAGAAATTTGTTTCTCATCTAGTCACACACATTGTATGGCAATTAGACAACTGGTGGAACCAGAAGGGACGCTAGGTGTAAGTTTCCCGCCAAAGAATATGTTTATTTGTTTGTTATCTTCGGGGGTTGGTGTACTCAGAATAAAGATACTTGGCATCCTTCATGAGATCTCTTACACCTTTACGGAGTAAAAGACAATTGACCATCGTTAAAAACTGTAAACATGGCTGCATTATTGCCTTAGACATATTGTATGGCAACCAGGATCCATCACTCTGACTCAAACAAGATTGCAAAGAGTATTTCACTTTAAACTTCATACTGCATTGTTTCAGATTGTGAGAAAGCGATTGGAATCCTGATAGGTTGCCTTTGCCGAGATGGGGATAGGTAGACTCATCTGAATTATGTACACGCGATTTTGAACAGCTAAGTGTATGTGTTGAAAAAGAAGTAATTACGGATTCTTTTCTATCAAGGTTTCGTTTTGGGCGTTGAGATCCCTAATAGCCCCGTCAAACAGAGCATTGTATCGTGCAATGGGCTTATTCCAGCGATTGACCCATAAGCATTTCCTGTTCTTTTTGGCATGGTTGTCGAGGGAGCATATGTCCCACTGTGGAAAGATCAGAGGGAAAACAGAATGAGAAAAGTGATAAAAAGGGAAGGAAAAAACTAATTTTACCTGTAATAAAATCAACAGTGTTCTCACTCCGTTTCTGATGAGTATTTTGCCCCTCCCCCCGGAAATTTCCCCCTTGAAAAAACGGTGGATTGTCTCCAACCCGGAAAATAATCCTGGCAATGTCCATGCTTCTGAACACTAATTTTTTTCACACTCATACATACTCAACTGAAGTGAAATCTTTTTTTTCTTTGTTTCAACAGAAGCAGCAGTCAAAGAAGGATTTGATATCACCAACAATTTATCCACCAAATTTCTTTCCCTTCTGCGATGAACTGTATGAGACAATCTACGTAAGAGCAGTTTCTTTTTGTTGATCAATTACTGGGTGTTGTTCCTTGTTATTTCAAAAACCCTACTTCTTTTAGGGTAATCGGAATGTGCATAATGCCTTGAACGCCAGCTTTCCTAAATTAAGGTTATGATGTTGAACTTTTCTTGTTTTGTTTTCTTTTTTATTTCTCGTTTACAGTTCACCGACAATGGTGTAATCGCTCTGTCAAATAATAAAAGCCTTGATAAGTGGGCGTTTCCTGGAGCCAAATATTTGAAGTTTCCCGATGGTTTGAAACTGATAGCACCGTTTTGGGCTGATGTCAAGGCCGATGCATTCACTGTCGAAAAGAATGTTTTCTGGCAGGTACTTTAGAAACAAGTTTCTGTTACAGCATTATTTAATGTCAAATTGCATACATATACTGATTCCCCATGCTTGAACATGGACTTTATCTCATATAGTGCATAATCAGTGAAAGGTTTCCAACCTCGAAGGAGAAATGAATGTCCAGACAGTGTAAAACAGGGTGACAGGTTAATGCGGGAACCCTGGCGTAAATAACGATGACATGGGTTGCGTTTTACTTGCATTTCACAGCGTAATACTCAAGCAATTGCATTTAAAATATTCGCAGTATTTTTCAATAGGAGATGATTGGTATTAATGCACATGTGTTTCAAATGTATATCTTTCAAAGGAGAAAAAATCCAATCCGTTAACTGACGTTTTCTACCATGGTATTTACAAGAAATAACTTTCGAACTGGGATTGAAGCGTAAACCGGAATGAGAAAAATGGCAGGGGTTAAAACAGACGCTCTTAAACTTTCTCAAAACTACTTTAGAAATAAGACAAATTACATTAGCTTTCTTCAATTTTCTCCCAGGTTTATAACCAGTACGATTCCAACGGTAACCAGGATACATTAAATGCCATCAGGGACATCATGTCATCACACATTGAAGTTGGGAATGGTACCGGACTCGCCTACTGGGCGCTAGTTATTACGTGGAGTAACGTTCCACCCAACTCGAAAGCAACGGTACGTTTGAATCTTCATGTGACAAAATCCACATGGTCGTCTCGACTGCCTCATAACATAATATTCACATACGAAAAAAATGTCAAATGTCAGATCAATCTTTTGTTAATACCACGACCGTCTTTCCACTCGCTAGCAATCAAGCAACCTGGTTTGCAGGTTTTTAAGTGGAAAGCAAAACAAAGGAAACTGGGCCTACTGTAAATACAGTAAACACAAAACTCAACAACTGACAGGCTGAGGAAAGTTAAGCCTAATCTCAGTGGACTGATTTTACATTATATTTAGGAATACCTAAGTAGATTTGTATGTCTGTGTGCATGATTTCATGTTACTTTCAGGGTACAAACACATTTCAAGTCGTGCTACTGACAGACTCTATCCACAGCTATGCGATGTTTAACTACGATCCTTGCAATATGAACTGGGACACCGTCTTCCTTCCCAATAAAAATGTCATATTGGGCTACACGTGTGGAGTGTCTGACCAGAGCGTGTACGTAGATGTTCCTGAACATTTGCTCTTCCGTCCGGGCAGCATCGTCGGGAATTCTGGTCAGAGGGGCCGCTGGGTGTTCCAGCTGGACAGCCACTCCAAGGAGTTTGTCAACCCTCGATTATACTGCCACAACTGGTACAGTCGTCAGGCTCCCTACCCAATTTTTGATGTCTACTACCCGCCGTTTGCTAACACGTGCCCCTGCAGTCTGGGAATGGCTCGGTTCGACTGGCGATTCCGTAGGATGACGCATCGTTACTGTGTTCTACCGGGAGACGTTTGGGATTTCTTTCAAGATACAAGTCAGTTTAGTCATAAGATAAATTAATCTTTCAGATATCATGATAACGAATTCGTTTTGATTGTTTAACTCAAAAAGGAATGCCAAATAACGTGTTATGGATTGTTCCTATATTTTGGAACGTTGTAGGTAATACTCTCTCCCTCTGCGAATTAAGTAGGACTTTATTGAAAGAAAAACAAAGAAGGGACCTTTCTTCAATTTGCCAATAGCAAGAAAGGATTAGCAAGGTCTTATTATGTTTGGCTACTTCTCTTCGGAGTTATCAACTAAAGTCGTGTTAGGGTTTTGTAGTTAGTTCACATAATAGTTTTCATATGTTTCCATTACCTTTTGATAGCTGTTGCTTGCTATGTGAGACTTTATCAAGCCCCTGGAACCCCCGGCCCACAATGCTGCTACAAGAGATCAACCGGCGATCTTCTTTACGACGTGAGGAATCCGAGAGTTGCTTCAGTCTTTGAGAGGTTCCCCTTCAGTCCAGTGTTCTACACCCCCGATGTGTTTCAAAAGTGGTACGGTAAGTTGACACGCCTGATTTAATTGGCCTTTCTCCTGTTTAATAGCTGTTACAGTCGGGGCATGTCTTGTTCAGGATTAGATTCACTTCCGGTGCATATTTATATACAAGGAGGGAAATTACACCCACTTCATTCTTCGTTATTGTGCGTATCCTACATGCATATGACTCATTTCTTCAATGGTTTATTGGCCTATTTGACTCGAATTAGGCAGTTCTGTAGTCATCATCTGTGTAGCAATTGTAAGTGATAAAGAGGGTTTTACATACTTTACTCTCAGATTCTACTATCAAAACGTGCTGTTTTGAAGATAAACAAATCGACAGCATGCGGTGTGGGACACGCCTTAATTCACGTCTCAACTAGCAAGGTAGTTCCTTTTTAATGATTCGTTTATTTGCAGATGAAGAAGTGATCTCCCGCTACCACTGCTGTGAAAAGTCCACCCTGTGTCCCCTTTATATTGAATGGCGCCCTCTCATGACTTGCTCCCACTACATACCACCCTTCTGGGGTAAGAAATTCAAGAAGCAATTTTTTCGTTTTCATAAAAAATTGCAGTTTTAGAAAATAAAATGGATTTTAACAGAACATTTGTAGAGTGTTATTATTAATATTTACAACGGTAGAAATACCATGCTTGGTTAATTCAAAAGACGAATCAGTGTTCCGTTTGTTTAAAAACACAGTGTAACCTGGCGTTATTTTATGGCCACTTTTTTTTAAATCTAAAATCCAAGGTTGGTTCTGGGGAGATCCACACGTGCGAACTCTCGACGGTCTGGACTACACCTTCAATGGCCTGGGTGAATACACACTGGTCCTCATTGAAGACCCAGACAGAGGCAAGAGAATCTTTGAACTGCAAGGCCGAACACAGAGAGTGTACGACCCCAAAACAGAGGACTTGACAAATGCAACCTCATACAGTGGCTTTGCAGCGTTGGACGCTGAGAGCGGTGCAAGGGTTTGTATTCGGAGGAGATTGTTAAATGATGGAGCTTTAGACACAGCACAATTACAAAAAAATTAAACACCCCAAAAAATAGCAAATAAAGTTCGAAGGTTTTGAGCTGCACTTGCATTAGATTATCCAGCTTAGATAAAAGTTCTGTTTTATTTACGTTTAAAATTGGCTTGGCGGTAGGAAATGACTTTTTCCCTTATTTATCGACTCAGCTTGAATTGAAATTGAGCAACGATGGATATGATTTGATAACAACTGTTAATGGAAGCGTGGTTCAACCTACAGTTGAAGGTAATTTAAAGGAACCCTTTGTTCACCTAATGATTCAAAAACTTTAAAATCCATTTTCAAAATGATCTTCAAATACTCATAGCTTTGTCAGCCTGCATTTATTAACTTTCCTAAAGGAACAGCTAATTATTTAATTTGTGTACCAGAGATATTTGTTTCATCTTCCCTGTTTTGTATGGAAACGCTTGTTTGCATCTTATTAAAGTTGCCGTAAATGCTCTACAAAATTATTTACTAAAGAAAGCTTAATGATTAATTGGCCTTATATTTCAGGGTTAGTGTTTGATGGTTTAACGGTCAAAAAGGAAGAGGACCCTCCCAAGCTGCAAGCAATATTCGCTTCGGACGTTCAATTTTCCGTTGGAGTCAACAACAGTTTTGTAGATGTAACTGTTCAGCTGAGCCAAAGCTACAAAGGGAAAACGAAAGGCTTACTCGGTGGGTATTTAACCAAATATAGTTCATCCTACAGCAGTTGAATCAACGTTCACAAGTCTCATACGAGATAGGAGAATGTACATGCATCTTAAGTAACAAAGAAGAATGAAGAATTCAGTTAATTGGTTTTTCATTTTTGCCGGTTTTCCATCAGGTGTTTGGGATGGCAACACTACCAACGACGTCCTAAGGCGTGACGGTACATTCCAGCAACCGACCGGTACTGATGGAAAGATGCTTGAGGAGGACTACTTTAAATTTGGCGAAACCTGTAAGTGACGTAATTAAACATATCTTTTCGATTAAATCTACCTGAAGAAGATCTCAACATCTGTATAAACCCGCTTTTAACTCTATTCATGTAAAGCGTTTGTACGCTAGTTAATAATATTCCATCACTGTAGTTTGAAAACGCCCTTGAATAACACGATGTACTACATTTACAAAAGTTAAGTACTAACTAATGTTTTGATACATTTGTCAATGAAATACTGCAGGGCGTATTACCACCAACAATTCCTACTTCTACTACTTGGCACCCAATGAGAGCTGGGACAACATGAATGACTTAACCTTCCGGCCAATATTCCTGGACGATCTGCTAGCTAGCGTGGACGAAGAGCAACGCCAAAAGATAATTGCCATCTGCGGGGAAAACAAGGAATGTCAGTACGACGCGTTGGTACTGAATGATACGACCGTTGGAATGGCCACACTGGAACTCAATGAAAAGAACACCGAAGATTTGGTATCAGCGAGTAAGCATGTTGCAGTATATTCAATTAATTGGTACATGAGTGAAACCATCTCTTTTATCAATGACCTGATTCTTTAATTGTTTAGGAGGAAACCGAACCTGGGTGGAAAGTGGGCCAAGGGGTGTATGCATAAACCTATCTGGGACTCGAAGCAGTCAGCATCGATTATTTTTTTCTTGAAGAATGTCTGTGCCCATAAATTTGTAAATGAATGATTAAAGCATACCCTACGTCACATCATATGAAAAAGGCTCCATTTCCAGACTGCAAAAGGTGAATGCGATTGGAGAATGTCAATCGGACGAATAGGCCTACACTTCAAAGCCTTCCTTTTTGTTCGATGTGTGCAAAATGGGTTCTTCGAAATTGTCCTTTTCTGGCAATTATCAAATGGGTTTATTTCAAATCGCCACTTTCTGGAAATATGTTCACTTCATGATCAATAAAGAAGAAGCAGGCTCAATGTTTAAACGAATAAATAGTTAAGATTTGGACGAGAAGTACTTTGATTATTGTTCCAATGATAATACAGTAATATCCAGCCTTACTAGCAGCAGTTACTCGAGTTGTAAATATGGAAACGATGTATCCAATTCTTCGGAATGAAACAGTAATGTGAGTATACGTCAACCCAGTGACTCTCATTCTTTATGACAACGGCTCCCTACCCTAAAAGAGACGTTACAATACATTGGTTTAAAAAGCTTTCAGCTTAGCCTTTTTATTTGACGAATGTGAGAGACCTACGTCACCAATGTCAGAATACCATAATACTAAGTACTTATGCCGAACTTCTCAAATAAAGAGTTATTGTTTTCTCAGCTAACTACCCCCCAAAACTGACAACATCTGAAACCATTGATGCCACTGTGGGACAGACACTCACGCTACAGTTAGGAGCTACTGATCCTGATGGTGACCAGGTTGCATTCCATTTACTAGAGGAGATTGACAATGCTGTACTCACAGCAGGTTGGTAAAACTAACAGATATATTGCTTGCAGACCCCGTTATCAATCACCAGGTACCCTTCGGCTTCTCCTAAATGTTGTATGGACGTGTGACACTAGCAAAATATTGCAGAATTTGAATAACACTGGTTGGATTTCTTGATTTAAAGCTAACAGAGGTTTCATTGACAGTGTCAAAGTACTGCTTTTAAAACTCTGTAACAATTTCGAATTTTGTATTGATATATTATACGCGTACTAATGCAGTATAGTTTAACATCATCTATTGTAGATGGCCATTTCACATGGCAACCATTTAACACGTCAAAGGTCAGGGTCGGTTTCCTAGCAACGGATGGTAGGTCTAATTCTACACTGGAGCCAATCGTCAATCTTTGTGACTGCAAGAATGGCGGAACTTGCCTTCCAGATCAGTATGCTGCTGGTACAAACCTCATTCGTGACCGCTTTGGCGTAAGTACAACCACAGTAACTGCTGTTTGTGCAAGGCCGGCCCTATTGGGCCTGCAAGTGGGAGCCTTAGTGATACTGTACAGTGGCGGTCCAGTTCTTCTGCAGTTGTCAGGAGGGTGAAGATCCGTCCGCCAATTAAGGATAGGAGGCGCAAAACCAGCCCAAAATGGACGCGAGGCGACGTCAGCTTGATTCCCTTCGATTTATTCCCGGGTGTCAATCAGCAATGAAATTGTAACCAAACAGAAGCCAAGAAAAAAACCTAGAGAAAGACAGAGGACACACTATTAATGAGTGATGGCTTACATCGTAATAAACGTTACATTCGCTATGTCCATGATAAATGCACACTACGAAATGTCTCTGTACAATCATAAATTCCCTCACCCTGACGTCTAAAAGTTTGCCCAAATTGGTATGGACTCTAGGAGCCAACGGAAATTTAGGGCTTAGGTTATCCCACAACTTAGAAGCCATGTTGCTGTGATCGACTGCCAGCCCACCTAGGTGCAGGTCTCTAGCGTGGGAACTATCACTGAGAAAATCCCAGAAACTTCTCAGGTCCCGCCAAAATGTAATACAGTGTAAGCAACTTCTGGCCGAAAGGCGTGGCTTAGAGATGATAATTTAAGTCTGCACACGGCAAGGGACGCTCATACTCACGCATTGATCTCGTGCCAGAGACCAGCAGGTCAGAGTTCATATTTGCATCAAAAGTAATTATATCACCGGGGAAACCCCAGATCCCTACAATACCAAGAAAAGATGTGCAAACGCCACCGGCTTTGGAAAGTTCGAAAGGTGGGACTGGCGTTTGGTTAGAGGCGGAGGTGTATACATACAGGTATTTAGCTCCCCGCTTTGAACAATCAACGGATTCATTTAACTGTTTGTAGCGTTGGCCCTTGAGTCTTTTGCTTTATTTTCCCTTTGTTTTCTGTATCTTGATTTTCTTTCTCGATGGAAGATTATACATAGTCAAAATGAAGGGAGTGTATTCCCTCCCTTGGGATTGTGTTTATATGCTACATATCACACTACATGAATCAGATACAGTAGGTCTCGTAACTTCCAAGGTTACGAAAGGAGCACTGCACTCAAATTTCAGGGAAACAATTATTCAAAACCGGTGGCGTCTTGTCAAGCAAACTGTCAGAAATGTTAAATCCAGAAAAGCAAAACTGAAGTGTTGGAATCGGATTCATCGAAGGGGCCGGGTAGCTCAAATTAGTCACTCCTTGGCTGTTCCACCACAAACCATTTAAACAGATAAGTGACTGCAAGCGGCTCCAATACTAAAGCACATACGATCTTGGTTCCATACATGTAACAGATTGTTATCGACTTTCTCGAAAAAACTTGAGACCACGTGAAAAGCGCCTTTTATGTGTTTTACTTTACTTGTTTTGATTGGAAGAATTAATTCTCTTTGTCACGTTTAAAAAGAAAAGGAATATGCAGACAATTCGATCAGGTTTTCCGTCTGAGGTAAAACGAATCAGTTTATTTTCAGAGCACATGAGCCAGTCTGACTTCAGTTAAGATCTGGATCTTATGAATTTGCAAATCCCCACGTAAATGATTCGTGATAATCCTAAACTGACCATTTAGTGTCTTTTCCAAGAATTTAAGAGCCAGCAAAACCATTTTTTTGTTTTTTTGTTTGTAGTTTTCGTTTTATTGTCATCTCAGTTGCTATATTTCTCGATGTTCCTCAGGTTTTGTTGTGCAAATGTGAGCCAGGATGGAGCGGTGAGTTCTGCAAAGTGGACTATGACGCATGCGCAGACAGCCCGTGTTTCCTGGGCGTGAAATGCCAGGATGAGGCACCACCGTCTTTGAACAGCACCTGTGGACCTTGTCCTGAGGGATTGGAGGGCGATGGAAAAACCTGTACAGGTAGTTCACTTACATTTGAAGCTACACCCCGCAATTACTCTGGCCGATTTACGTCATAGCGTGCAACTTCGGGGGGAGATATCAGTTTCGTAGTGCATTTCGAGAAACGGTTGGTATCCACGGTTACGGTGTAACGGTTTTGACGGACACTGAAAAGTTTCAAACGTGTATGATTAAACATGAAATGCATATGAGTTGTTATGCTTCATAATATTGACTGGAATAACAAGGTCTAGATGCATTTGTGTTTGTGTGATACAGCTACCATGCAGAAGAAACCTTTATTAGTAATGTAATACCGTATGCCATGCAGGCGACAACCTGAGCCTCTCTGTGCCAAGACCTGAACGTGGCACTAGTAGTGGGGGGGAACTGTTTGGTACACTTTGACCTTTGACCTAAAATAGAAAAGGTCATTAATATGCAAGAGTATAACAACAATATGATATTGATATGAATAGGAATGACGTGTAGGGTGAAACATTTCAGTACAGAATGACCTTTGGTAAGGGATAGGAATAAGGTCAGAAAGTCTGGCACAGGTTGATCCTGGTGTATGGGATAAAATAGGGGTAAGGCATAGCACGGGGTAAAACCTTTTTGTACAGTTTGACCTTGCTTATGAAATTATGGCACTACATGGTAAAACAGGATGATTCATATAGTGTGTGATGGTATACTGACTGGCCCACCAGGCAATCCTAAGGTAATCAAGGATAGGAAGCGATAATCCCTACACAATAGACAATTCATATCGCCGATTAATGAGAGGGATAATCCCTAGATAATGGCTGTATGTAGTGGCTGAGCTGTGTCGGCAGACTATTGTGTTAATGATTACATTGTGTACGTTGGAAGTGAGCGTTGGTCTGACTTAACCTTTGGACACTAAGGAAGAGAGGGCGCCCACATGCTAGCGGTCTTGGTTTGGCCTACTATGGCTACCGAGATTTGATCGATACGGGAAGAAGACTCTGTTATCCCTAGCTGAATTTTTTAATCCTTTGAACTAGAGTGCTTTACGTCCCATTACCCTGTATATGTATACGTTTCACAAATTCAGTCAGAGCGGAGCGTTAATGTTGTTCTTTATTGCGGAACCTAAATGTAAAATACAGCATTGTGTAAAATTAAGAATTCTGGGGGTGGCATGACGTCAGTTGGGGATTTTTAATACGTAGCAAAGGGGTAAATTTATTCGTCGTGCTGTGGAATATTGTGCAGAAGTTCCGGCCAATATCCGACCTGAAAATTATTATTCGATACTTATACCGATAAGTATAACACAAAACAAATTCGGTGGACTTCACATATTGGTTTCTGATAGGTGTGTACTGGTGCCGTTTTATTTGCCGTTGTTCATCATTGATTTTTTAGAATAATTATCTTAGTAATTTTAAGAATTACTACAAGGGTGATTACCGGAAGTTTGTTAACTTTGAAATCAGAGTTATTACATGTAATCATTATTTTTGGAACCATTTGTCTCTACAGACTGTTATCTTTTAGGCATGCTCCTCTTCGTCATGAAACAGTCCGGCAAATTTTTCAGCATGTTTAGGCAAAACTCTTTTCGAGGCTTTGTTCACGTTCATGCCTTTATCAAGTATTCCATCGAGATCATCCACAATGTCCTTGTGAGTTTCATTTTCCCTCAAATATAGGTAACTTGATAGGAACTCCTTGTAGTTGTCGGAAAAGTCTTGTTTGACTGCCCAGAGGGTCTTTCTGTTTGCCTTCTGCCTGGCTCGATCTTCATCCATGCCTTCGTTGACGTACTTGTCATATTTTTCATCCCTCATCTCCCTATATGTTTCTCTAGCTTCAGCCAGCCAATCTTGGTAGGCGGCATTGTCTTCCAAATCTGAACTGTCTTCATCCGAGGTTTCATCATCGACCTCCTCAAAAGAATCGGAGTTTTCGTCAGCTTCATTCATGTCAACATGGATATTTTACATGTGCCTCTCCTGATTAAACTTCCGTCCGAAGCATTTGTCACTCTGGAGACAAGCATAGGGCTTGGCTGTATAATTACCATTCATGTTGACTCTGCGAAGGATGACCTTTAAATGACACGAAACAAGTGAAAGCGTTCCATATATCCTAAATATACACCTATTTACTGCTTCTGATTTGCATATTTCATTGTTTATTTTTTCATTGTTCAAATTGGTCTTTTTATTGCTCAAACTGCTCTATGTATTGCTCTTTTACTCGTTTTATTACTCTTTTACTCTTTTCATTGGTCAAATTGTTCTTGTTATCGTTCAAATTGATTTTGTGTCGTGTAAATTGATCTTTTCATTGTTAAAATATATTCTTCTTATTGCTCAAACGGATCTGTTATTTTTATTGTACAAAATAAACTTCATATCTTTCAATTGGTCTTTTTATTGTATAAATTAGTCTTTTTAATGTATAAATTGCTGTTTTTATTGTTGAAATTACTCCGTTTCAGATTTTTAAACTCTATAAAAATCTCATTGGTAATCTCATTGGACTCTGTAGGTTTGGCATTTACTTCCCTCTGCAATAAAAAGGCCAATTTGAACAATAAAAAGAGCATTATTTATACCATGAAAAGAGCAATAAAAAGAACAATTAGAGCAATAAATTTGTACAAATTATAAACCTGAAAGCGTACAAATAATTTTTTTTTCCAAAAATGGATCCATCTGAGTAAGCCTATTAAGGTTGGCGTTTGCTAAGACGGTGCTGCATGTCATTGGGTCGTAAAACTAGCAAATGCTATGAAGTTCAAGCAAACAGCAAAAGCATTTACTGAGAAGTAAAACCTTTAAGAATAAGCAATTGCTTAAATTTGTATGAACAAAATATTTCTTTTACTTTTCAGCATGCATGTACAAATAGTAGCAAACATTTTACGCTTGTGGCTGACTTCACTGCCGAACGGTTTTGCAGAATAGGCTTCCATTGGCTGCACGTGCAGACACACACACAGTGCAGAAGGGTGCTGTATCTTGAGACCTCAGCATAGCAGATAAGCACGATGGCAGTAATTTTGATCGCAAAAACCTAGATGAAGAAAATTGCTCTGCCACTCTCACATCGGTACAAGTGCCTGCATCTGGTTTCTAGAGATTCCCTGCTAAATGCATAAACAGCTTTTCCTTTCAAATGACATTCATGAACGCTGCCATGTTGAACATTAGTAAATAATCCTCGTTTTAAAGCTTGCCCTGACCCAGTCTTGAAAAATGTCAAGTAAATACTCCAATTCTGTAAACTTACTCATTTTTATTCATACAAAATGAAGCAACTGCTTATTGTCAAGCACAAGCTTAAAGAGTAAAAATAAACGCTTTTACGTTTTAGCAATTGCATTAAAGTAAAAGCATTTGCTTCATTATTATTCATACAACACGGGTAAATTATTAAAAAAAAATGGTAGTAAAAGCAAATGCTACTTTTTATTTATGCGAGCAATTGTTTCTTCTGATTCGGTTTGTTTCCAGACATTGATGAGTGCGAGCTGTACCGAGATGGTCGAGCCGACAGTGACGGGCGGGGATGCGATCAGATCTGTGAGAACATGCTCGGGGGGTTCAAGTGCAGTTGCAACACGGGATATTACCTGGATGAAGACAAAAAGACTTGCCTTGGTCAGTTTGGGTGCACGTGGGCTTTTTTCACGATCACTTTATTCATCACTTCATCTCTTACGCAAAAGCGTACGGGTTCTCGTAGCAATTTCTTACATATAGATGCCGTGCAGTTGTCACAAGTGCTGATGATCTATTCAGCTTTGCTGGAAAAGTTGGAAGTCACAACGACCCTTTTGATGGTCACATGCACAGAGGTAGTAGCATCAGCATTGGAACTAGGCAGGAGGACAACATCTAGAAAAGTTTTAATCTCAACTTGATTTAGTAATTAACTAAAAGGCGAAAGATTCTCATTATATCGATTCAAGCAAAAATGGCAATTGTACACCATTTGTAAACAAGAGATAGGCATATCTGAGTTAATGACAGCGTCATACTTAGCCATTTGGCGGGTAAATCTAGTCATATTTTCAGCCTTGTGGGATGCTTATACGCTTCCTACCATTTACAGTCAATTTCCTCCTTTTGAACATTATCATTTCAACCGATTTTGTACTAATTTTGTACTCTTTTTTTTCACAAGAACTGTCAACATCGAGCTGTTTGAATGGAGGAGAGTTTGACAAAGAGTCCCGCGAATGCATTTGCCCATGGTCCTTTTCTGGGCAAACCTGCGGAGGTACGCTAGGTCAAAAACAAAGGCAATGTTATACCCTATATATAAGAAATGAAGTTTAGCAGAAGTTTTGCGTCAAGTATTAATTTTTCATTAATTTTCAAAATGTAGCTGACCCTTCATGAAATTGCATTCATACCTCCCAAAAAGGTATTGAGTGTCGGTTTGTGTTTTAGAGTGGTTAATTTAGATGTCAGCTCGCATTAAAGAGAATACTCTGTCGGTTTCAAGGTATACACGATCCGTGTTGGTCGAGGGACATAACTTCTCCAAAATAAGAATAGTTACCTATTCGTTAGCTCATGTAGTAACGTCACTGAAACAATCACTTTTGTTCCAGAGAAAAATCCCTGTTTGTCGAATAGCAGCTTATGTTCAGAGCTTGGGCAGCAATGCTTACCAGATAAAAATGAAGATGGGTTTGTATGTCAGTGTCGAGGCTTTGAGGGATACGTGCAAACTGGCGGCTCTTGCAAACGTAAGACGACCATTTGTTTCAAAAGTACATGCATATTTTACCCTCCAAAATGGTACGAGCAAATACTGTTAATTAAACATAAAATGGGAACTTGTAGTATTTATACATTTTGCGTGATTTTGAAGATGACACTTTGACCTTGATGATGATGACCTTTACAATTTAATTATAAATAAAAGGATGGTAGGGCTGTGCATTGAAAAGTACCGAGGACCGGTTTTTTTCTGAAAAGTGACACTAACTTTTTCCATTCTTGATACAACACTCTGTATTTTGAAAAATTCTTAATTCAGGTTAAAACAACAATCCACGATATCTCTCTCAGGCCCAATTTCAAAACGGATTTTAAAGGTCTTCAAGTAAAATGATCTCCGTATTTCTCAATTCGCCTTGTTGAAATTTAAAATGGATATACCATTTCAGAATACCCTTCCATTGGAGTAGTGGTCACCGCTCATTTAGATTTCATCAACGCCTTCACAATGCCAACTTCAACCGCATTCGAAAGGACTTCGTCGATGTTTCAACAGGGGGTAATGAACTCAAACATGAATCATTGATTACTCGCTACGGAAAAAAATGCTTTTTAACGTTTTACATCACACTGATTTTCTAAAGTAGGGTCTAAGGCGTAATGAAGAATGGGCAAACTGAAGCAAATATATAACAACTATAACATTAGAGTCAGCTTTGTGGCTAAAGGTTGAAAAGGGAAAATATTGTTACTTGAGATAAGGAAGAACGAAAAACCCTCACAAAGTGTTAAATAAGTTATTACTCGCCTACAAATATTACGTGGTTGATAACCTGAGCAGGCATTCTGCCATTCAAAACACACTCAGTTGATCTTGCAGAGACATCGCATTTTCAGACAAGTAAAACAACTTAGGAAAAATAAAGCACTTTAGGTGAACATTCGTTATTTTTTTTGACACTGAAGATAAGTTTTGTATTTTCTGAGTATAGATAATGAATAAGCTTGAGACGAACCAAACCACATGGAACGCCCTTACTGTGCAAGTGACAAAGATAGAGGCAGGCAGTGTGATTATCACTTCGGTGGTGTCATTTCCGGAGAACGTAGCCCCATCAGAAGGTGATCTGGAGGACGTGTTGTCCAGTAGTGATACTCTGTATGACGGCAATGCGACAATTTCTATCGATCGGAACTCTGTTTATGCAAAAGGTATTTGTATATACCAAATAACCCAAAATAGGTCCTGGGGGACACGTTGCCCTTTCTGTGTAAAGATGTTCCTCCAGTCCCAAGTGTCTTAGATCAAGTGTTACTGTTATGTCTTTACAGAGGTGTCAACATTCTGCCCTACAGACCATTGTCTTAACAGTGGGACTTGCGAAAGACCACGTTTCTCTCCTTGGTTTATATGCAGGTAAATTACTGCGTAAGATGTATCAATTGACCGCAAAATGCAGAGGAAAGTGGCCTAAAGTTCTGAATTATAAATATTTCTTGACATAACTTGGCAGATCCAGGAAACAAGGAGATCATTTTTGCAGCAAAAGACAAATATACGAAACAATCAACGACCATTTTTACTGACATTTTAACGGTGTTAGATTCGTATCGATAACCCTGCCGTGAGATGGACGTAACCTAGGGCAAGACTAGAAAGTCTCAAGATGCTTGAGATTATCCTAAAAGACTGGGCATTTCGTGACCTAAACCGTACCGTTGATATATGTAGGGAAATGCGTCATTATCCCTTGTCCCCAGTGATAATTCCCCAAAACACCACTCTCATGGCTATCAAGGTAATATGAAGCTAAATGTTGCTTATTACTCATTTTGTAGTTACCCGTGAGTGCATGAATATCAACGTCTCCCTTTGCTGATCGAAAAAGAACGCTTAATTACCACAAATGTTTCATTATAACAAGAACTTGATTTGTGAAAAATTTCTTTTCCAATTTGGGTTGTTTGTTTAGGTGTTTGGCGGATTATACAGGGGAGAGATGTGAAACAAAGATTAAGCCGATTCCCGATGGAGGCAAGTAAAATGTTAATACAAGACATTGCGGTTGCAAGTTCATCAAAATAACGAGAAGCAAACTGTTTAGTTTTTTTGTTGGGTCTTTTTGGGGTTGTTTGTTTGTTTGTTTGTTGGGTTGTTTGTTTGTTTGTTGGGGGTGTTGGGGTGTTGGGGTGTTTGTTGGGTTGTTTGTTTGTTTGTTGGGTTTGTTGGGGTGTTTGTTTGTCAATTTTTCCATTAACAATTTTTTGAATATTGCTGCTTTTTTTAGAATAATTCTGGAATTGTGGTTCTTTGTAGGATTTAAGGCCAAATTCAATTCAATGAAGAGCTTTTACTTAACAAAAGGACATTCGTATATACAGAAAAAAAGAAGAAAAAATCTTAATTGACTGTTCTTGCACACAAACATGACCATCGCAGTAGTAGAATGTTGTAATGGGGAAACGTTCTGTGAAGGTACCCTTTGCAGGTTGATGTTATAATAGACATTAGTGAGCAATTTAGTCAACTAACTGGAAATGTAATTGCGAAAAGAGTCATGTATATAATGGGCATATGAATAGTCAAAAGGACCTACGGGGACGGCCACGTTTCCCGTGAGCAAATGTGTCCAAGTTCATACAAGGGCTATTTGTTGAAAAAAAATACAATGAAAGCTTACTCCCTTATTTCTGTGACAGTCTGCATTTGATTTTGTTATCGGTGTCGTTTTTTCCCACGGAGAAAAAAAGGCACGCCTTTTATCTTGCCCGGAGCGTTACACTTGATTAGTATGCGTGTCTCCGATTTCCTGGTCCGAAAAGAGTCTCTTTATCGGAAATATGAAAACATCTATTTATAACTGAATTTTTTTCGGAGTATTTTCAATCAGTTCATAGCTTCTTTGTTTTGTTTGATACACCTTTACCAATGTTTATGGTATGTGCTTTTGTTCTCCAATTTCCTTTTCGCTTTGGAATGCAGAAATGGCTCATTACATCGGTGCCAATTTAGAGTGACATTTTGACAACATCGAATATAAAATCATTGCAGCGATAGTGCTTGCCATGTATAAGGTTTAAAATCCATTGAATATGCTGCCCAGAACTTCGTATGGAACTGGGAAAGTATTTAAACTATTATTTATTTTAGAACCAAACACGCGTGCGAGTCGCCTTGTTGTCAGGCCCTAGGGCAGACCTCGGGAGCGCCTGTTACAATAACATCGAGCACCCCCTCATTTTGAGTATGCGATGTTGGTTTATATGGACAAATTTGCCAATGAGATTAGAAGCCATTATCACGGGGTTATCATGTGCCCATGCAGGTGGTACGCACGCGTTAGAGTCCACTCCAAGGGTGACGTGGCTGGCCAAAATGTGCGCACACCCAAGTTAAAATCCGTGTGTGAGGAACCCTCTGAGGTACTCTTGTGAATGCGAAATTGAATGCTCAACCTATTGCTATTAATTCCAGGTGGCATATCGTCCCTTGCCTTGGGGCTAATCGTCGCGGGATGCATATTCTTCGTCTTAGCCGCCTTCGGTGTTGCCATGTACATTATGGTGCGAAAGAAATACGGCAAAAGATCTACCCATACGCGGGACAAGAACAAACATCGTCAGCCGAGAAATAAGCACGGGATGAACATTAATGAAAGTGTAAGCTTCAACAAAGGTTACCAGGCCTCCGAGTTCAGCGAGGAAGGCATAAAAATGAAATCTCTCACGCTGGGTGAAAATATTCGGGACGGGAAGGTAGGTACTCTTCTGTGTAGTAAATATTTCTTCTCATACAGTAACCCGTTCATATTGTGTCAAATAATCCTATATTTTTAATGTTTTTTCACTACACATTTAGCCATGTTTTAAGCTCATAGTACTACGGGTAAGCCATAAAGTGAACATGAAGAAAAATCAAAATAACTGAGAAGAAAGGAGGGAAATAGTCTTAAGTTTTTAACTAATTGTCTGTTTGGGAAAAGACTAGATAGATGTTGGTGCTTTCTTTTTACCAGCCTCTGAAGAACCGAAATATATACGTTCCGCCCCTCAGTCAAAGTGCTATGGACTAAGTTGCACAGAAATGGTTCTGGTAAGAGCACAAAGTAACGAAGAAGAGCTAAAAGGCAAACTATTCAACAAACAAACGGCAAAAACTGTAGTAGGAGTAGAAAAGAAAGACGATCAATATCCATCGTAAAATGCTCGTTTTCTTCATAGTTGATCAGTTGCAAAGTTATTTCTGGCATCAAGCAAAATCAAGTACAGAATAGTTACCCAAGACATTTGTGTAATTTAAATGGAAGAAATACCGAAGTACTACCAACTGCTGCTTGAATCATATTTTAAAATACATGTGAGATGTACTGTATCCTGCACTTTACAGTTTCTTTGTTCTTAGGTAGAAATTAGATGATTTCACAAATCCTAATCACTTTTATTGTGTAACTGAACCCTGAGGCTGTAAAAAGAAATTTTTTTCCTTATACCTTCTGCCGACAGGTTGGGGACTGCTAGGGTTAATCTTGCACCTTTACGCTCGAGTGCAAAGGTTGAAGGTGACGCTGCGGTCCACCTTGTGGGTAGTATCTTTCTAACCCAACAGGAACAACAAAAATCCTTAACGACGTTGCCTGTGATTTGTTGCTGAAATTGGAGACAAATTCGCTCGAAGTTTATACTGTAAATCGCGCTTTGCTTTATACAATAATTAACACAGATTACGCGCGGTAGTTTGTTACATGGCAAAAATGTGCGTTGAAGTGAAGGAACAGTCATTTCGTTTTAGTTGCTGGTTTGTTAACAGTGTTTACCAACTAATATTAGTATTTTCTCTCATTAACCCGTGCAAATATTGGAAGTAAACACAGTCACAAATCTGATATGCGATACGCATGTATTGTGGCTGTATTTCTTGGAACTGTAAGTTTTCAGTTACTTGGAAAAAAATTGCAGTCTTTAACGTGCTGTCAGAGCCGAAGGAGAGTGTTGTTCGATATTTCCTGGGAAAACAGTCCGTCAGTCATACCCTCAATTTTGTTTTGGTATCCATACCTTTCTGTCCATCAACAGACACAGCACTTCTAAAAAAGCTCAAATTTTTTTATAATTTCACAAGCAGCTTTTGGGGGATTCTGTGCTCCTAAGACCTAGCTGTCCCGTGTCCAATCTTTTCATAACCCTGATATGTAGGTACAAACATTCATCCTAAGTACATCTGTGAAGTTACGGTAGTGCTGGTAGGGTCTTTTTACTCACATGTGTCGGCCTGCCTACAAGGAACTCATCGATGAGAACAAGTAAAATATTTTGGGGCTGACCTGTTCCAGCATAAAGGTCATTTTGAAAGAATAGTAAGGTAGGTCCAGGTGGAGCCAAAAAGAGCAAAGCCTTTTTGACTTCATGAGAAAAACGGCATTTTGCTAGTCCATTTTATGTCCCTTCAATCCTAAGCGCTAACGTGTAGCCTCCACCCTCAAAAAGCGATAAAAGTTTACATGAAAAAATTCTTAAATTTTTGGCCCATACCTACCCCCCGAAAAAAAGTTTGCCCCTTCCCTGGATTTTCTCTTGGAGAACAGTGTGTTCAATTAAACGGAAGTGCCAAAATCATTGTAGGGCATTACAAGAATATATCCTAAAGGTTGGACACAGTGGAAGACAAAAGAAGACGAAAAATGAGCTGACTTGCAACAAACTTGCGGTCCTCGCATACATGTACAAAGATGAGAGACCCCAGCTCTGTTGGAAAGACGAGCTGGTGGGGGAAACAGACACGGCAGCGTTGCAGGTACAACGCCCCAAACACAGAGGGAAATTGCCTTTTTTTTGCTTACTACCATTCATTCATTCATTCAAATGTATTCACATATACTGTTAAATAAAACCCAAAATAAACAATACCATGTCATACATGTAGTGTAATGATGATCAAGCACTAGTATAAAAGGGAGGTTGTGTCATCCAGAGGACAAGCCTTCTGTAACAACAGCAACTATGGCTATTGTCAACAGTTATATCAAGTTGTAGTTTGCTCAAAATGAAGAAACATTAATTAAAGCTCAGTCTTATAATAAGAGTATTATCTAAACAAATGAATACCTCGCTGATAGATGACAGGAGTGACAATGAAAATCTGCACCCAATGTTTGTACGTGTGAGGGGTAGCTCGTGATAGTCTTTAACAACGTACATATAGCAGCACCGCAATTGATTTCACTTAACCTTTGCGTAATGTCTGCTCTCTTTAAAACAAAATGCTGTTTGTTTTACCCGTTTAAGTCTTGTTTGCTGTTATTAAAGTGTTACATACAGTTTGCATTGAAGTCTAATGATAAACCCGCAAATTTACATTTGTATTTAGATTAATTGCAAAAAGAAATGTTTAGTGATTGTTTAAACCCAAAATTCCCTTGCAGTTGCTTGAATCCTTTACTATTAGGTACATTAGGTATTAGCCAGATTTCTACATTTTTGTTCTTTGCACTTAATGTTGAGCTTAATAATCTATAGATGGTAAAACGTCATAATACGATTACCATCTTGACAGACAGAATTGGAAGATAAAAGAGACCTCAGTGCACAAAAATTACGTTGTTGGCTAAAATATGGAGAGTAGCGATTCAAAACGAAATGAGCAAATTTGAATTTACTATCTCGAAGTAGTGATGCATTTTCCAGCTGAATTATTATAATTTGGTTTGTTATTATGACAGAAGATGAACCCTTAGGTATTTACAAGTAATATCGCTGCGGGAAAACTAGGTCAGTTATTTTCCTCAAAATCTTTCTAAACCTGCAGCTTGTTGTGCACCGCAATACACCAAATGTAGTTTGTTGTGAAACTTCGCTTACCTTTAGTCGAATATTATGAACAATAAAAAATAATCAACCGTACGATTATGGATTATTTGGAAGTGCATTTAGTCCATTATCCATGGACAATCCGTTTACAATTCCAGAAACGATTTTCTTGTCCTGGGGAATTTTTACTTCTTGGTACCGCGATGTTATCTCCTTTACCGACCACGGATGACATAATTTTACATGATCTCTTATATTCCTATCCCGTCATAGAACCACTGTCGACTTCAGTCGATGAGGAAATCTCGAGAGAGTACTAGTAACAGCATAATAAAATAGGGAGAAGTTACTTGCTCTCTCAAACACGGGGAAAAAAGGTGCGTGCTTGGTGCGCCAACTCTAATCCCAAAACTGAAATCCATATTCAAATTGAAGAGCTAACCTGATCAAGCCATAATATTTTTTTTGTCTTTGTAGTAGTGTGTCCTGGCCATAATCATCAACGTCTGGCACTTCACTTTTGGCCTCATTATTAAAGGAAGCAAATGCTATTGTAATGCAACGCAGAATCGATTAATGCGATTATTGAGTTCAACTGACTGTTAGGTATGTGCATTCCACGTACTAGGCGTAACCCGCCCTCTCTTCCCGCCTGGTGGTCCACCGGTAGACGGGAAAGGAGGCCACACAGAACGACTTGTGTCATATGCATATTATGCACATAAGGTGTACGGTACGTTGTTCTTTTGTGTGCCTAGCTGTGTGCAAGGGAAGGAAGTCCCTTTCTGAGATTTAAGCTACTTCAAATTTATAGCCGGGACACAAATAGCCATACTAGTCGTTATTCAGAGAGACACTCTGCATATCACTTACTTTTATGATCGTCCGTTTTGAGACCTAAATGAATTAGTAATTCACACTTTTATAATTAACACTAGTAAGTTAGAGCAAATTTGCAACGTAATGTTGTGCAAAACCGACCGGGAAACGAACCCACCCGAAACCGACTTCTGGTATTTTCTATGGTGTTTCTCTTGGAAATTCACTGTAAGACTCCACTTTGTCGCAGTGTGAATTCGTAGCATTGTACATTGCGTTTGCAATTTGCTATGCAGTCTACTATTTTGAGTGTGCATACCCTTGATAAGTTGTGGCGGAAAGAGGTTATATCGACTGATTACAGGGACATCAGTGTTTACCTACTTGCGACCTTTTTCTTTTCGTTATTAGTACGTGTGCGGCGTCAAAAGGGCAAGGCTGTACCAAAACTGTTGACAAGCTGCAAAACAACCGGTGTTGCCGAGCACCACGCCAACACTTTTCACCCGTGTTAAAATTTTGGTGTTATTCCAAAACTGTAGGTGTCACGTTTAGCAGGCGTGTAAAGTATCACCTGGGATGTTATTGTGATCATCCTATAAACCAAGTAGTGTTGTTTCCAACACCAGAGTTTTTGTAGTGCAATCGCTATTTAAATAGGTATAGAGGCAACGCAAAAATAAATTTGTAAAGATTCAGAGATCACATACCGCTTAGTGTTGTGCAAGGAAAGTGAAAACCCTTCCGGTAGCTGAGTGATCTGGAGCCCAGGGGTTATTATGTTATCGACGCCCTAAACGCTCTCAGGCGTGCCGGCATAGACAAAAGAAGGGACATAGTCGAGCTACGCAACACACATAAGTTTAGCGAATAAAACGGCTAGGTTCCAGTTGAGAGAAGTTTTTCAGTGGCTCTAGGTAACTTGTAGCTCGTCCACCCACAGGAATTCCTGAATGAAGCAAAATGTGTTCCACGTCGGTATTCAGAGCACGTGCCTTAGAAGTGGTGTTTTTCTCTCTCATCGTCACCTTTACATCATTAAAAGGTAAATGTTTTCGGCATCGCTTGCATTGTTCCTCGTGCTTTTATTTGCTCAGTTATTTTTTTTTTATTCACACAAGAAATTATGGTTGAACATCGTTCACAGATACCTATGACCAGAACTTTCTCCAGTCACTGTAGTGGGTAGTAGGCATGGTGGAAATGCATGGAAATCCGGTGGACACCTTTCAAAAGCTAAAAATGGGACCTTCTTATGTGGCTCTAAGGTAACTGGTAAATCATTTGAAAGACAGAGAAAAAACAAATAAACCAAATCAGATTGCTATGATGCAAAGAGCATGCACGAAAAATCCGTCGCCCGTAGGTTCATCAAAGGAGCGTCCTCATAAATCCGCTCCAGTTGAGTGAAAAAATCACCCAGGGAACAGGGAAGGACAAACTTTCTTCGAGTTGTCGTTTTGTACGGCTCCTTGGAGGAGAGGGAAAGTCCTCCTCCTGCGGTGGTTGTGATTGTTTTAGAGTATTTTACTCTTTCTACAGTGGTTTTCATTCTTTCGGAGTGGGTTTATGACAGATCCAAGCTTGTTTATAGGGATTTTTTCCACCGTTTTGCATTTAGAGAGTAATTTACATGTTGCATTTTCTTGTCTAGCAGTATATCGGTGTCAAATAATAAAGCTCAGTCATTCAGCTGTCTTAATACGCTTTGTGTTGATTTATTGCGGCCTAAATAGTTCATACTGCTATTGCGATTTTGCCCTCCTGTACTAACTACAATGAGGCGAGTTATAAGAAACAATACGCTTTGAATGCACAAACGAAATGCCATGATCAGGCCTTAAGTATATTCAACTTTTGCTATTCGAATGCTCTTGTCAAACCAAGGGTGTTACCACTATTCAGCTCTAGCATGGTCCTGTTGACCAGAGTAGTGTTTCCTTCAACCCTTTTTTGTCCTGGGTGTTTATTTTATTGTCCGATACCTTGGCAATTGCTGAGCGTCAGTCGAATCTGTCCCGTACCGAGAGTTTGCTCTCCACCCAAAAGAGGTTCAAGTTCCGCCCCACTGCCCGCATGCGTCCATTAAGTCGGAAATAAAAGGTTTCTTGACAAAAAAAGGATATCTCTGTCTCCACCCTCCAAACTCGCAACTTTCTATCATCTGACATACTTTTCCTCTGAACGTCCATTGTAAGGTCCTTTAGTGAGTAGATTGAATCTCATTTCACATTATATATTTGGAGGGCAGTGTTGGAGCAAAGGCGTTGATCCTCAAGGCCAAGGCTTTACCCTCAAGGCTAAGGCTCTCAAGTATAATATTACTACTAATGTAGTTCATCTTTGCCCCCAAAACAAATGCAAAACAAAAAAGTAACATTTATTTTCTCCCAAAATGATTACCAGGGAATATGTTATTGAAATAGCGAATTGAAACTTCAACTGTTATCTCTTCCCTCTGAAGGCCTAAAAGTATTTGTCTTAAATGATTATCTCCGCTATTCATTATCATATTCAATTTAAAAGACTCGCAGCAATCACGCAGCTGTGTATACCCCCTTTTTAACACTGTGCTGTGTGATGAAAATATATCTGCATTATAGAACAAGCGTTAACCGAAATTTTCAGTATAAATAGAACACACTGTCAGCTTGAATGTTATATTATTTTTGATTAATACTTTGGGAGAAATTGAATGCTACATTTGGGTTGCATTTTGGGGAAACATGCTGTATAAAGGCTGTTATGTATTACAGAGGTCGAATTTACAACTGTATGGTGACAAGTAAAATGAATTCTGTATGACATGCTCAAGATCAGACCATGATGGAAAGAAACCCGTAACTTGACCTACACTTTAATTAGCAAAACATCATGTCCTTGGGGAAGTATACTTCAAGGGCAATCGGCAGTCTTCAACACAGATTAGCTGATGTTCCGTAAAATAGGCTGCATACAATTCTGTGCAAGTTAATAACCTCACTGGTCTTGTGGCCTCAAGCACAGTTAAAATTCATACATGTAACATTACTATAGCTTTGTTTTGGGGAAATAGCAAAATAATCAATCAAATGTTCATACTGTAAATGTACAAGTAGAACAATTTTTAGGGTGTTTCTCTATGTCAAAGCATGGTTATCTTAATGATACTGCAGACTGCAGACAGCCCAAAGCCGACCCTAGGTTGTGCGCATATGTTGGCAGAACAGAACAGTTTAAAAGAATATACCAGAAAAATCGGAGGACTTGGGACTGTTATGGTAGAGGCTCTATTGAAACGTTCATAATACTTTTCCCACTAAATTGTTCACGCTTGTCTGGAGACAACCAACGGAGCCTAGTTACGGCAAAACGAACGCGTAAACACAATTGTTAAGCAGCCATGGAAACGTTTGTTGGCCAGGTAGAGATGGAGGATCGAGGCAAGTATGTAGTGGCAGTAAATCAGCATGCTGTCAGATGCATCAAAAATCACTGTCGCTGCACTTTCTGTGAATGCAAACATAAATTGAAAAAAGAGCGCCGGATTATTATCCCTGCATACGCTTGCCAGATCCAAAATGTGATCTTCTTCCTTTTTACCAACATGAAAAACAGCAGAACCTTAGATATTAGGGATTTCATACAAATGCACAGGTTGTAACGTAAACAGGGAACGGTTAATATGTTTTATTTTGTTTTGTTTAATGTTTTGGCTCTATTCATACAGCATTTTTTTTTAAATTTTAACGTCCACAGCTCAATGGAAACTAATGTGGAGATTAAGCAGGTGCAGGTGTTGAGATTAGCGTTTTGTGCAATCTCGGTACCATACACGTGACACAAGGCAATTTTAAGGCCAAGCATTGCTATTAAACTTTCAACCGCCATGATATAGTTTTTGCGGTCCAAATTATAAAATAGCAGCCCTTCAATACTCTCACCTATTGCTATCACTCTTTGTCTTTTTGCAATCATTAGCTTGGGTCTTGCGTCAATTTATGCATTGTCTTAGGGATGGTCAGGTATTGTGTATGGTTTGTTCTGTTACTATAGATCCAAACGTTTGGCGAATTCAATGTCCCTAATGCACCTGGTCGGTTCCAGTTCATTCCTCGACAAAATCTCTCTGAACTGACTTTATGCATCATAATTTCGAAACAGAATTCCAGTTCCAGAATTCCAGAATTTCTATTTCCGTGGACAATTGTGCTTGCATTAACAGTAGTAGCCAGGATCTACATTGTTTCACCTACACGATTGACCCTTGGCAGTTCAAGGGTCACGCACATTAAATAAACCATAAACCTGGATGAGCATGCAGCATGCATGTTTGTATACATGCGTATCCACATGTGTTTGTATATGGTCTTGCATGGTTTTTTCTAATTCCGACGCCAAGATGTTTGAAATTGGATCATGCAAGAGAGAAATTAGCTGTTGCGTTCATCTTTAATTGATCTCTGTCTTTATTTCCACTAAACTTCTCCATTTTAGAAGTTTCCCTAGAACAAGGAGACACTCTGTACGACAGGCCAGAATTTCAACTACAAAATACAATCAGTTTTATTCAGCTAGATTCCCCCCCAAACCCCGACTTTAATGAGTTTTTTTTTAGACAATTCGGCACAGCGCAAGCCACGTGTTTTACTTGCACAAAACAGTTTCAGCTGTATTTTGCAACGCCACACCATAATATACCACGGTTTACTTTTGCTCGTGATCTGTTCAGCATACCATTTCGTCCTTCATTGTTTTCTCAGGCCATGTCGCTTAATACTGCCCTCTGAAAAACACGGAGGCATTAAACGGGAAGACATTCAGGTTGCTTGCTCCATAAAACCTACAGTTTGATAGTTCCTGTGGTTAGCGTGACCTACTTCAAGCAAAAAGGGAAATCTGTGCTCCCATGTTTGTCAAATGTACCTTCAACCCTAACCCCCTAGGGTGTATAGAAAATTATATTGCAATTGGAGGATATTGTACTGTTATGGTAGCCGCTCTATCGGAACGTTGACAATAATTTTTCCACAACTATTCTTCATGCTGTCTGGAGACCACCAACCGTGCCTAGTTATGGCAAAACGAACAGGTAAACACATTTGTTAAGCAGCCATAGAAACGTTTGTTTGCCTGTTGAGGATCGAGACGAATATTTAGTGGCAGTTAATCAGCATGCTGTCAGACACATTAAATCCACTGTCGCTGCACTATTTGTGTACTTTAAAAGGGAACGTAAACCGAAATGACAAAAGAGCAGCGGATTATTTTACCTGCATACGCCTGCCAGATCCAAAATGTCATCTTCTACCTTTTTTACCAACATTAAAAACAGCAGACCCTTAGATGTGTAACGTACACAGTAAGGGTTATTGCATTTGGTTTGGTTTGGTTTGGTTTTGCTCTATTAAAACATCACTTTTTAATTAAATGTCCACAGCTCAATGAAAACTAGTGTGCAGATTAAGCAGGTGCAGGTGTGTTGAGATTAGCAATGAGTGCGATCTCGGTACCGTAGATATGACACAAAGCATTTTTAGGGCTAAGCATTGCTAATAAACTTTCAACCACGATCATATAGATTTGGCGGTCCAAATTATAAAATACCAGCACTACAATACTCTAACATATTAGTATTACTTCTTGTCTATTGTAATCATTAGCTTTGGTCTCATGTTGGTTCTACGCACTGCTTTAGAGGTGGACATGGTTCGTTCTATTACTGTAGATCCAAACGTTTAGCAAGTTTGATGTTCCTAGTACATCTGGTCGGTTGACTTTGACATGGAATAAAGTGAACCTATTTGGGTCCCTATCCTCCAGTTCCCACAAAACGCTAAAACGGGGTACAGACAGAGGATCTCCAACTTCAAACATGCAAAACTATTTCAGAAAAAAAAAACACTGCTTGGCAAATAAAAATATCAAGCAATTGAAAAATGTAGTGTACAAATAATAAGCCATTTTACCTAGCCAACCCTTCCTGCGTGGCCTAACAAAAGAACTTTGAAGGAGGAGGGACAATTTCCGCAACGCGCTCAAATACAACAAAGGAAGCCGGTCACCAGAGCACGTACTGTACATGCTCCTAAATTTACCTAGTTACACATAGTAACGAGAGAGCTCGAGCATCGCTCGGTTTACTGCCAAATTGACCATAAACGTCTCTTCTGAGCAAATGCCATGGAATTCGGAGATAGAATAGCTACCGAGGCAGTGCTGACGTCTTCTTATGCGCAGATCCTGACTTTGTTGTCGCATATTTTTCTTTTCTTTTTTCTGAAGAAGATTTTCAAAATGGAATTTGAGGCACACCTATTTTTACAAATTTGTTAAGGTTCTCTTAATATTGCTTTTCCTCAAATTTGTATGTGAAAATAATTTTAATTTTTTGCATGAAGATTTCTTGACAAAGTGCAAGACTTTCAATTGGACTTTCTCTATCCGCTGTAAGTACCGCACATAAATGCATTTGGAAATTTCCATGACAAGTGGGTTTACTTTTTCAGTAATTTTTTCGGCAACACCTCAGTTTGGCATGTTTCCATATGTCCGCGTTGCAGTTTGCGTCTTGGTAATTGTGTTCCGTTTCTTACGTCGATATAGAAACCAGGCTTTACAGTATCACTTAACTTGTGCGTTAGGCAGGTAATTTGCGATACTTGATCATTTTTGGAAATTAGCGCTTCTGAACTTACTGAACCATTTGTCAGGAGAGACAGGGCACCCCCAAATCGATCCCAAATTTAAAGATTGACTCTGTATGTTCCTCCTTTAATACTGAATCTTGATGGTGCTGTGACGTATTATTTCAAAGGGTATTCGCCAGCACAATCACAATTAGACAGCATTATACAGCGATTATATGGTCGACTTACCGTCGAATTGTTCCTACACTCTCCGCACCATTTTTGCGTACAGTTGCACAAACATCCACAGAGTCAGACACGACTTCCTACCAGGTAACCGATAACCTAGCAGGATCTACAGTTACAGGTAAACAAAGGCCTTCTTCTCTTGCCTTATTCTCTCCCTATTTGAAAAACAAACTGTGGAGGTTGCTTTCTGTTTTGTGGTGTTCATACTGTTTCGCCAATGGGTAATAAGTTATCTTATCTAGCGTTTTCCAGCAAGTACACTGGGGGGTTGGGTGGTTGAGTGGTTGGTCGGTCAGTCGGTCGGTCGGTTGGTTAGTTGGTTGTTGGGGTGGGCTGCTGGGTGGGGTGACTGGGTTTAATTGGTTGCCCACCGCAGAATATCGGGTAAATCACGAAATTGTTGGGCAAACTTATCACCCTATTACAAAATGATTCTCACCTGCATGTAATATGTTTGCAGACTTGTCAGAATATTGATTGCATGCAACCTTTGCACCCAAAATTTAGATCTGTTAGAACAGTGAAACAATTCATTAGGTGCCCCATGTTTGGGGCAAATGCTCACCGTTTTGTAGAGTGGACTGTAAGCCCTGCACACATCAGCGAATGTTATTTTTACAGATGTTAAAGTTAACAATATCGAAGATACTGACAAATGAAACAAAAATGAGCTAAGTAATCAACAGTGGAAGAGAACCAGTACGGTGTTTCATAGGTCTTAAATTTAAATCTGGCTTCAGTCAATTTTGGTGCCTCGTTATATTTAAGAGTAACTTTATTCTGAAATTCAAATTTGCTATCGCCTCACCAATAGCTACGCAGACATCCTTTGAGACCGTGACTACAGACGAGGCAACCGAGACTTCATTCGGATTCACTAGTTCAGGTGAAAACTTCTGTGTCCATCTTTCATCAACTGTATGCAACTTTGTTGTTTGCAACCCTCTGTCTCTTTTTAGAGGGTAATTTTATTGCACCGAAAAATACCGTAAGCAGCTATTTGTTGTTTTGTATCTAAACAGGATGTGCTGTGCATGAAGATTAAAGAATACAAACTGTATGTTACAAATACAGTTTTACTGAAGCCTCTTTATTTTTATTCTTGGACGTGGGACCTTGTCCCCAGCATGGCCAGAAATCACGTGAAGCATTCGTTCTATCAAACGCCATACATGACCTAATCCAGATCCGTGACTGACCCCGTGGTGTGTAGGAAGTTGTGTGCCTATTTTCCATTATCAATATCAGTATTTTCGTTTTTCCAGACAAATATTGATTCATAATAATAACGGTAGATTTTAGAAGACCTTATCTTTAACAAGAAAATATTTTTGGCAGGTAATATTAATTCAAGACTCAAGATGGCGGTAACCCACGTTAAGGTAGTCCTGGATATCCATAATGCAAATACCTCTCCCTTGTCATAGGGTTTGATTACGATGTCCGGGTTGTTTTTAAGCTTTCTATGGGGAGGTGACATGCATTATTTCAAAGGATTTTTCACCAGCACAATCACAATTATACTGCGATGATATTCTGCACTTACTGTCGAGTTGTTCTCACACTCCCCACACCATTTTTGCGTACAGTTGCACAAACATCCACAGAGTCAGACACGACTTCCTACCAGGTAACCGATAACCTAGCAGGATCTACAGTTACAGGTAAACAAAGGTTTTCTTCTCTTGTCTAATTCTCTCCCTATATGAAAAACATAAACTCTGAAGGTTGCTTTCTGTTTTGTGGTGTTCATGTTGTCTCAGCAATAGGTAATAACCATATCTAGCGTTGGTTGGTTGGTTGGCTGGCTGGTCGGTTGGTGGGGCCAGTTGTCAGTAAGAGACGGTGCATTGTACCAACGGTGGGAGTCTAATGATGGTAGTTCAGTTGCTGGTTCCTGAGATATACAGACGCAAGTTTGTAGAAGAATTGCACGGTAAGAAGTATGCCATCTTGGCCTGAAGAAAACCCTAGCCCGTGTGAAGCAGCGATACTTCTGATCAGGTATGAGTGCCGATATAAGAGCATACATCCGGAAATGTGATCAATGCACAAGGAAACGGAGGGCGCCCTTGCAACAGTATAGTGTTAGAGGAACAATAGAGTGGCATTAGACTGGCTGGTAGTTGGAGACTACACCATAAGATGGATGGAGGCATATGCACTCCGGGATGCAAGAGCTGAAACAGTTGCCTCGACGTTTGTCAGAGAATTGGTTTGTCGATTTGGGAGGTCCATTCGGATTAAGGGACCAAATTCGAATCGGAGGTATTCCAGGGAATAAAAGCCGAGTTCAGGTTACTAGTGAATAAGTTATACAAAAAAAATAAGATTACGCCGGGGCCCAGGCAAGACAAAGGTCAGGAAGCCGATCAAAGGGAGCCAACGCAGAAGGAGGCGATGGAGCACGCCCGCAAACCCACGAAGTCCCAGTCCCCATTTCACGGTACCGTGGGATAAGTTAAGGAACCCTGCGAGGCCCCCTTCCCCGTTGAGAACGTCCCCAGAGAAAGAGAAGCCGCGAGAAAAAGACACACCCTAGAGAACGATACCCCTCCAGAGGCCATCCCAGACAACAACAAGCCGACTTAAGAACACCCGGCTACGCCCAGCCACCAGGCAGAGGTCCTTGTATCGGTTTGGATTGAACAGGCAGGATCTCAACTTGAAAACACTTTATTCAAATGGTTTCTGCTATTCGGACGCCATTTTATTTCATTTGATTGGTGGAATAAAACTGCATGAAAAGTTAATGAGAAGCCTTACCCTGGCATTAATAATGTCATTTTGACAACGATTACGTTTTGCTCTCAGAATCATTTCCAAATGGTTAAATGTAATTTAAAGCAGTAGGCGAAAAATGGAAACTGAAAACTCATTTTTGAAATGCCCATTCCTTCAAGAAAAGGGTGGCAATATACACGCTATATATCGGTATCACTTTGACCTGTAAATTTGGCATCCTTGAGATTGTGTCGTAAGGAAACGTACACGATAGGATCAAAATGAAAAAAGGTGTTTTTGCAATGTCATACAAGTGTATTTATGAATTTCAGACACAGTAGCGTCACAAACACCCTCTTCAGGAAGCAGTACCTCCGGTCTGACTACTGGAATAGGATCCACAAGTGCGGGTATATATACATATATATATTTATTTTTTTTTAAATATCTTAAGCTAGGTGTATCGTTCATTGTTGCAATTGCCCCCAAAACAAGTTGTTGTTTTTCCACAAAGGCCTAGCAGTGAAGCAGTACTGCAGAACAAAACAATACGGCTTAAGGGATCTATGCAATTACTTTTTCTTAGAATCACTTTTTATGTATTGTCTTTTCTCTTCTCCATTGTATGAGGACTGTGTGGAATTTTTTTTCACCTCAAAATGCACTTTTAAAACATTTGAAATCGACTAAGCATTTTTGGACAAGTGACAAGCGCACTTTTGCCTTGATGTAAATCTAAAAAGACACAGTGGCTGCTCAGATTGCATGTTTTCATGTTCAAATTGTGAACTTCGAATTTCCTGAAAACATTTCTAAGAAAAGCTGAGATAAAACGGCGTTGAAAGTCGTGTTCTGCAGTTGATGCCATACCCTAAACCTCGACTGTCACTGCTTTGATGTCTGGGCAAATGTTTGTTGCATTTTCAGCGCTATTTTTGTACAAGTACATTTTCAGCGCTGTTTTTGTACAAGTACATTTTTAGCGCTGTTTCTGTACAGGATATCACTTTCTTGGCAAGTACTTCTTAGCATGGTCGGTAGAAAAAAGGGCTTTTTTCGAGGACGGGAGATGGAAATAGGGTGGGTCGGAAATGAGAACCCCATCTCAGTAATTGGCACACTTGTAAAAGCTTATAATCTCTCTCTCTGCGTTCAGATTTGAAGTCAGACACCGTGGTTCTTCAGATTACTTGTTTCCACATTAACTACAAATTTTTCGGGAAATCCTACTACAGGGCCCAGTAATATCCACTTCCTGAATGGAAATGAAAGTCTACAGATAACTTCACCTGGCTACCCGTGGTACTATCCCAGCAACACGGACATGATATGGATCCTCCAAACACACACGGGATACCGGATCCGAATCACCTTCGCCAGTTTCGAGACCCGACACAGCTCCAATTTCTTTCGGGCGGGTGACGGCGACAATACCACCGCCAACGAGTTTTTCGTGTGGCATAGGTCTAAACACCCACCTGATCTGATCTCTGTGGGTAAAGAGATGTGGATAAGGTTCACTTCCAGTGGCTACTACGACAACTACAATGTCGGGTTTTCGTTGCTGGTTGCTAGTGTATCCTCGGCAGGTAGGCTACGAGATATACTGATAATGTAGAGAACATTATTCTATAAATTGAATTAAAGACAATTCTGAAATTGAGGCCAAGGTTGCATTAGTTGAAATGGTTTAACTTTTCTTGACTTTTCAAATAATACAATCTGATGGGTGAACCCATTGCAGGGAGGTGTTACCGTCCTCAGACTTGATACTGCATTCGTGTTCGAGAAAACGAAAAGGCTGAGCCCGCTAGACTTGTTGACGCCTCGAATCGCGGTTCAGCAACTTTCTAGAAAATATATATGCCTGAATTTTCAGGCTTCCGTTCATTTAGATGGAAGTAGGTATAAAAAAAGTTCGCTTCATCTTTTTTTTTGGGGGGGGTGGCTGGGCAGCTGCAATGACTGTGCAGATACACCGTTTTCCGTTATTCACTGTTATAAACTTCCGAGACCGGTGTTATCGTGAGAAAATCTTTTTTTTCAGAAACGCTGACCTGCGTGCCGGGTGACTTTGATTGTGGCCGTTCGGTCTGCATCAATGGTGCCTGGCAATGTGATGGAGAAATAGATTGCCTCGACGAAAGCGATGAACGTAACTGTGGTAACAAAGGCTTTTCACTCTTTGAGGCAGATGCCCATGACCATATACATAATTCCCAACTTTTAAACTGGTGCATATGTTTATACAAGACTCTACATATTTACGACTGATGCAAAACTCTATTGTATTTTGTCGAGCCTCAGGGAATGAGAGTGAGTCTAGAAGTCAATAGGTAGGCTGTAGCCTATTCCACAATATATTCTCACAAGTTCCGGCAAGTTAATCACAAGTCAACGTCACGTCGGCCATTTACAAGGACTTTGACAAAATACTCCTTTGTCGTTGTTCACCCCGTTACTTTATCTGGGATTCTGAATTGACTTGGGAAAAGACCCATGACGGGTTGTTATGTTTTTATGACCTAACAATGCTGCCTGATTTGGGACGATTTAATTAGTATCAGCCAGAGGCGTGTCAAGGTTTTCCGTAAGGGGGAGTTAAATGAGGATTAGAAACGCAGCTGTTTCCTGCAGTTCCTTGAAAGTATGTTCGAAATTTCATTTCAAAAATATTTTGAATGTTATTGAGACCAAAATTGAAGAAGGAAGTGTGTCTAATGGTCTTACTCTTTGGGTATCGGAAGACAGAAACCAAGTACCTGTCCAATTCATTTCTTGAACGTTTAATCCGTTACAAAGATAGCCTACCACAGCCTGCAGTTCTGAACTGACCTGACTGAAGTCTATTGTGTTATTCTTTGCAAGTGAAAATTGAAACCTGCAAATTTTCGTTCTTGTTTTAAGATAAAAAACGAGTCATACAAATCCAGGACGGAGAGAGGGCTGTCTTATCCTCCACAAGATATCCTGATGAGTACCCCACTGGCACGAATATTACCTGGATATTGACTGCAAACGACGATCGCAAGATTAGCATAACCTTCTCTAGTTTTAAAACCCCATACAAGAGGGACGTGTTGAGGGCTGGGGACGGTAATGATACTTCGCAGAACGTTTTCTTCCATTGGAGTGGATCTAGAAACCCACCGAGTCTACTTTCTGAGGGAAACCAAATGTGGCTTGCGTTTACATACAGTGGAATTGATTACTATTATTACTATGGGACACAAAGGTTTCAGCTGATGGCTACCAGCATACCTTCAACAGGTAATTTGATGCAGGTTAATGGCTGGCTTGAAATAGCGGGTTCTCCACTAGGAAACGCAATCTATTGAACTTTCTTTACAGTGCAGGATTATCATCAAATTTGGCCAATAAATTTCAGACCGATCAATTCTCCCTTTAGGAAAGTAAGAATTGAAGAAGACCCAGACATTTTCGATAATGACCAAATTTTAGTGGCAATGCATTTGTTTGGCTCCAAGTAATTCCAAAAAAAATTCGACCAAAATCAACCTGGGGAAATATGTTAATTATTTAAAATCAAAATGGCTACCCTTGTGTACAAAATGCAGGTAAAGGCACGTATTTCCGACACTACAGTAAGAACTTAACAAAACGAATAGTCTGAAAAAAATCCCCCCAAATGTACAGATTGGAAGAATATCAGCTGACACCAAGACCAAACAAATAACTATTTTCACCAAACTTATCAAAGACAAATGTATGTTTAAAGGATATTCAGCTTGTAATTGTGGTTCGTGTTAACACGGTAAAAATATACTGTTATGTTAAAAGTATGTTAGGCCTTGCCACATGAAGCAATTTCTACATGCAACTTGGAAAAACAACCAAACAAGGAAGTTGACTTTGCATGGTGTGAAGCACTCTTAGTGGTTGATAAGTAATATTTTTGTGATAGAAAACTCAAGCCATAAATACTCATACTTTTAATGGAACTTACTCCTGACATCCGTCCAAAATGCTCAAGGAAGCCGACATGTTGTATGTATGGTCTGTACACCTAACTTAGAATCCGTCAAACTAGTGTCATGGAGCTCCACTGGTTAAGCACTGTTCCAATTTAGGCATAATCATTTGGGCCACGTGGCATTTTGGTGGGAAAATAAGGTATTTTAAACGCTTAAAACCACATTTCCTCAGTGAGAAAATTGGTTGATTTTTTTGGGTGTTCATGCCAACAATGTGAAAAGTTTTGAGTGGAAATTTGGTTATTAACAAAAATGTCTGGGTTTGGCACTTTTTATGTCAATTCTTACTGGCCTACTTGACCATTAAGCTGCAATTAGTGTCATAAATGCGTCTACGTGCTTTTGATTGGACAGTTTGCCATCAAGTATTACTTTATTCATTCCGTATTGTTAAAATCTTAATTGTGGTATAATTTGACTCGGGCATCGAATCAAATTTTAAAAAAAGTCTAAACAATGACTGTATAGATAACATTTTTTCCTGCGATTGCATAAAGTATTAAGAAACATACATGCATCCTTCGCTGTTTTTAGACACCCCATCGTGTTTAGAAGACGAGTTTCACTGTGGGCACTCAATCTGCATACAGGCTCCCTGGCGGTGTGACTTTGTGGTTGACTGTTTCGATGGAAGTGACGAAATAAATTGCGGTAAGTGGAGAACATGGAAAAGTAGAAGTTACTTTAACTGATCAATAATTAAGTTTGGGCTGTCCCACTTAATATTGAACTACTAATCTAATCATAGATACTAGATGCATTACGTTAGAAAATAGACTCATAAAAATGGTATCTTATTTATTTCAAACTTTTTATACATTTTTTGTATACTGCAACTATTTTAAATTTGTCATTACATTGTAGCTTTAAAGATTGCAACAAATTCACAAAACTATTGTGTATTTGCACTCTAATCTTTATGTGCGACAGATGACCGCACCATTTTTTTAAATGCTGACGAGACGTTCCAGATTTCTCTGCCGCCACTCCCCAGCGACTATCCCTACAATAGTGTTGACATCACTTGGGTCATCCAAACAGAAGAAGATCGACGGGTCTCCATAACGTACCCGTTTGATACGTATTTCTATGGCAATACTAAGTTGTCGGCTGGCGATGGTAACAGCAGTGCTGACTATGCGGGTGTTTTCTTCCAGCGGATCGTTGGTCATAATACGGGATATTCCTACTACTACCGCTACTTGTCAAGTTTTCCCGATTTACTCTCAAATGGGAGTACGATGTGGCTGAGGTTGGAGTCTTCCCGGTATTATGACGTATACCATCAGCTTCTGATGGCGTCTAGTGTCCCGTCAACTGGTAGGCCTATATCAAAAGAATGTGGAGTCGCAGAATTACTTTTCAGAAATCTCTTTGACTCACAGTAATAAAAGAAACCGGTTTTATTAGAACGGAAAATTTTGAGATTATTTGTGTGTTAATAGCAAAAATACCAATCCCACGGGACCAGTCCATCTTTCTGCACGCCTGAGCTAAAGCGTGATGCAAACAGTAGTAGCTCGATCACGTGACGGTGGGACAGTGTGTTTGCTTCCACCAAACATTTCAAAGTCTCCATTTTTTTACACAATGACATCAAATAAACGTTAAGGAATATTTTTAGGCTCCTGTTATCATCTTGACACAAAATATTATATTTTGATCTATCTTAGTAATCAATCTTTTGGCAGTCATTTGGCAGTGTCCTTTGGGAAATGTAGACTGTGGTCATTCTGTCTGCATTAGCGGGGCTTGGCAGTGTGATGGCCAGTCGGACTGTTTTGACGGAAAGGATGAACTCAATTGCGGTGAGACAGGCAGGCAATTGCCGTATCTTGTGTATTACGACAAAGTTGGGGTAATTAATAAACTGGCTGTTGAAACATGCTCCAAAAATTAAATCAGATTGATAAATTTTAGAACATCACATTTAAATTTAAGAACAAATAGATTTTAACAAACAGATGTTTATTAGTTAGAGGTAGGAAAGTCTAGATTAGCACGGATGCCAGGTTCACTGTAACGGCTGTTTACCTGCCGGTACTCACGTTTACCTATCTGTAGTCGGACGGGAAGACCGAAATGCATTTTTCTGTTTGCAAACATGAGTTTTTTTTCGAGCAGCTTAAGAATCTTTTCGTCCGTGCGTCTCGATTTATCTTCGTTCAATCAATGTTGCTGTCTGTAGATACGCTTTGGCATTTCAAGAATTACTGTGTTACTTATTACACCTAGAATAAATGGATTCGGGATATAATTGAGTAATATATATAAAATTACTTTAAATTTTTTAGAAAAAGAAAGAGTACTGCATATCGGCGACGGTGAAACGGCATTCTTGACGTCCACCGGATATCCCAGTTACTACGCTCCAAATACCAACATAACTTGGATCCTGACTACAGAAGTCGATCAAAAGATTAATGTCACGTTCCTTAGTTTTGGCACCTTGCGTGACAAGGTTAAAATAGGAGATGGTACCAACCCCTCTAAAAACGTGTTTTTCGAATGGAGCGGGTTCCGGCAACCACCAAACCTACTTTCAAGCGGAAGCAGTATGTGGCTGTCGTTCAGATCCAGTGATATTGTTTATTACTGGAGCAGGCTCGGGGTTTCCTTGATGGCTACCAGTGTACCGTCGATATGTGAGTACGAACTATAATGTAGTCGTTCTAATAAATCTGACCTGAAAGATATAATTTCAGGTTTGATTTACAGAGTGACATACCTGATTTCATGGAGCCTTTAACTTTTTTGCCCATTGTGGCATGTGTGTTTTAGTGCTATTTGTGTGATGACAGATAGCTATACGACATTTGACAGTGGCAGTGTCTTATTCGTGGATAATACCTGTAGGCGTAATAAGAAATGTACGCATTTTAACAAGTACAAAACATGAAAAAAATACCTTAATCTCCTAATGAAACAGCTAAGGAAGAACAGGTTTACTTTGTATTTAAACCATCAACTCGCACGCTATAATTTAATGCTCTGGGATCAAAGTTATTGCTCTTTAGAACTCAACTAGAACTCAACGAGTGAGTACCTCGACCTTTACATGTAAACCAGCTATTTGTAAAATTATTTAATATTACAAGATGTACCTTTTCCAATTTTTGTGTTTTCAGACACTCAAAGTTGTTCTGCTAACGAATTTGATTGTGGGCACTCGGTCTGCATAGAGACTTCCTGGCAGTGTGACTATCTGGTTGAATGCCACGATGGAAAGGATGAGTCAGATTGCGGTAAGGAAAAAGAAAGTATGAAGTAGAATGAGCGTTGTTAATCTTCCGGTGGAAACTTAATACTTGACACAGTTTGAGTGAAAAATTAACCACTACTCCATAGCAATATTGGAAAAGGTTGACAGTGCACGATTCCAAATAGAAATATCTTGAGCAACCGATTCTTGCCACTGACCGTCAAGTAGCATCAATCTCAATATATGTCAGTCAACCTAAAAGCGTCTGACGTAGGCGCAACTCCTGGGGGTACAGTGCTCCAAAGCATAATGGTGTTCCCTGGCCCATCATCCAGCGTATAAGCTGGATATCCCCTTGGGTTTATCCTGTGTTAAATCTTAAGATAAACAAAACTATTATCTTGCATTGCACTTTGACAGATATTCCACCTAGTATTACCAATGTAGGTAAAGCGTCAACAATGCCAGTTGACGTTAACCAGACTTGCTGGAAGAGAATGTTCCATGATGGAAATGAATTTGGGTGTTATTCCGAATTGTGATCTGATCCTTCCTGAAAAGAGGGAAGTTGCCATTAATACTTGGAATTTGGGAAATATTGTGTGACCCATCGTAAAACATTCATCTTACCACTAATTACTAAAATATATATATTTTTTCTTTTTGGGTCTGGCAGATAATCGTAACATATTCCTGAGCCCCAACGAGTCATACCAGATGTCTCCCCCTTCATTGCCATGGGAGTATGTGATTGGGGCGAACATCGACATTACATGGGTCATTCAAACAGAAAAAAACCGAAGAGTCCTGGTATTGTACCTAGATAATAGCACTATACCAGGATACGTCACGTTGCGAGCAGGTGACGGCAACAGCAGCGTTGACAACGCAGGTGTATTTTTCGAGTGGACTGGCGATATAACTGGCTATTTTTACTACGGTGTGTCGATAAGGCTTCCTGAGCTGCTCTCAAAGGGCCATGCAATGTGGTTGAGGTTGGAAACGTCTTATTATTACCTCGTCGATCGCTTGGTTATGGTAGTCTCGAGTGTCCCGTCAACAGGTATGCACGTTTGTCAAATTTGTAATGTTCAACCAGTTTGTTTGTTTGTTTGTTTGTTTGATTGTTTTGGTTTGTTTTCAGAAGTGAGGTGCAGAACCGAAGGTTTGGATCAAGTTGAGACAGTTTGGTTTTGGTATGGCTTGATGTTCTTTGTAACATAGAACTGACTGACACACATTCGAAATTTAGCTAATTTTATATTTGAAAAGCGATTTTCTTCGATCATCTTAGAGACGCGGATTTGCTCTACGGGTGATATTGACTGTGGCCATGACGTGTGCGTCAGTAACGTGTATCAGTGTGATAATCACTCGGCTTGCCTCAATGGACAAGATGAACTTAAATGTGGTGAGAATGCTGTATAAATTCGCTTGATTGAAAATTTCATTGCTGGTAGCTTTTGTCTTTCTAAACTTGCATTTATACTAAAACAAGTGGCACGTATTTGACTCCCCTGATGCATTGTGCTTACTTTTGTCACCCGATCCAACTACTGACCGCTACTTATAAGTGAAGCCTGTGCATCAAAATAGCATGCACGAACTGTGATGCAAATATATTTTCGTATGATGCAATACAGCAGGCAAACTTAGAAATGAGGATAGTCAGCGTCACGACAATTTGGAAGCAGAAGGCTCAAACAAGCCTTACTTGTAAGATTGCCTACTTTATTGCATCATATGATAATATAATAGCATCACAGTTAGAGTATGGCTATTTTGTTGCACAAGCCCCACTTAGAAGTAGCATTGGGTAGTCGGATCGGGTGCTTTTGTAGTCCTGTTTCCCCTTTTTTATCCAATTTGTGTATTATAACGTTTACGTTACAGGTGAAGACCGTGTCATTAACATGACACTAAATGAAACAGTGTTTCTTGGGTCAACGCGCTACCCCAACTACTATGCTGGAAACCTCAACATTACTTGGATCCTGCAAAATGAAGGAAGCCGCAGAATCCTTATCAATTTCAAGTCTTTCGATACGCAATCTGGAGATGTCTTTCGTGCTGGAGATGGTGACCCAAGCAACAACGAGTTCTTCTTGTGGCAGGGATCTAAGTTAGCACCTGACCTACTATCCAGTGGCAACAAGATGTGGTTGAGATTCACGTCAAATTCCCACAGTCACAATGAGGGCTTTGGCCTGTGGGCTTCAAGTGTACCATTTACACGTATGTATATTTGAAGCGTTTAGTTTCATGAACTGGAAAAGATCGAGCAAACACTGATTACTAGTAGTGGTATAATTGCCTGAAGAAAATGTAAATATTTAAAAGATCTCTTTGCAGCTCCGATCTTTGTACTTTACGACAGGATATTATGGTCAGTTTATGATTCAAACACCTCAGGTATAGATTTTTACAAGGGTTGATAAAAGTGTGAAACGCAAAATTTAACCCTTTCCATCTTCCCTCCCTCAAAAAATCCTTGAAACGGCCTTGAACTCATGTCTAAAATAACTTATGTAGAGCTGAAAACTATAAACGCCACGTTATAATAATGCACAAAGGTACGTGTTGTGCTTCACTTCAACATTTGATACTAACTTTATTTTTGATATATGGCGCCATGCTGCAGACACTTTGACTTGTCCGGCGAGTGACGTTGATTGTGGTCATGATGTGTGCGTCAGTAATGTATTCCAGTGCGACGGTCACCCGGATTGCCTCAGCGGACAAGATGAGCTCAACTGTGGTAACGGCGATACTGTCATAGGCCTAATCGTGTCATAAAGGATTTATGTAGTGCTTCCAGAATTTACAGATAGACATGAAACCAGTTTGTGCTATTTTCTGGCTCAAATTTATGTGAATGAATTGCATCCTACTACCACTTCAGCCAGACTCCAAGGTGAAACGAATTTGACATCAAAACATATGCTTCAAAGACGTTTATACTCACAATTGTTCAACCGTTGGGAATTCATAGCCCTTTTTCATTCATAGTTCTTCTTCGCGCCAGGAATCAACAGCCCCAATCCCCATGCTCAGTGGCGTTTGCCGCATGCCATTTTGTACGTTTGCTGTTCTTATTGTTAAATTGACGGCTGTGTGATGATAAGTGAAACTCACAAAATATCATAAGATTCACATTCAAACATCACTCTCATTTCGCAGAAGAGGACCGCATCGTCAACATCCCCACAGACGAGACGGTGTTCCTTGGGTCAACTCTCTATCCTCACTATTACCCCACCAACCTGAACATTACCTGGATTCTGCAAGCTGAAGAGGGTACCAGGATTCTCATCGAATTTGAGTCTTTTCGCACTGCTTCTTCGGATGTATTTCGTGCCGGGGATGGTAACTCGACTAGCGACCATGAGTTCTTCTCCTGGCAAGGGACCAAACTCGCACCGAATTTCCTTTCCAATGGTAACAAACTGTGGCTGAGGTTCACCACGGGCAGCTACAATACCTTGGAAGGCTTTGGCCTTTGGGCTTCCAGTGTCCCGACGTCGTGTATGTATACCTTTTTACTTGAGACTTATAATTTAGTGCTAGGTAAAATTTAATGGATTGTTTGAAACTGTCAAATCCGCTCAGGTGGTGATGTCGACTTTTCTTTTACCCGCAAACGTCTCCTGTTTAGCCATGTCGATGATTGCTCTGTAAAGTGCATGCATAACACACCATCACCAGAATCAGCCTTGATTAAGTCCACCACAAATGCGGCTAAAAAATCTTACCTTGCATGTCTCAGTGAGTCCAAGCCTAACAAGAACATCATTAGCTAACATTTAATTTTCAATCGACCAGTTTGCTTTTGGTACCGAAAGGGGAGTAGCCGTAACATTTTTTAAAAATTAAAATCAAAGGTTAAGAAGAGTTTAGTCCACGTTCTATAAATTTTCCATGCTTTGTAAAAGTCTGATTTTGAATAAACTGAGTTTTCCCACGTAAGTTTCTCCTCTTAGAGGTTCCTTACATGATATTTACTAATGAAATATGCTAAGGTTTTAAAGTTATCAGCAATACGGCCCTTTGGGCGTTATTTATAGGGTCTAAACGAAATGGAATTTAAAAACCTTCCTCTTTATTTTTTATTGTTTTATTTATTCATTTTTTGATTTCTGGAAATGACACTACAGATTCTTCAAAAGCAAGAAATCTGGAGACAACGAGAAATAAAAAGCTGCCGTGATTGCTCTTAAATTGTGTGGAATACATCATCAATCGCATTTTTTGATATCGTTTAATTTCTCCTTTTTTGTAATTTCTCTTGAGTTAATCAAATTGGCCGTATAGGGAGTAAGATCCATACTTCTTTTGCAGTTAATCTCTCTTGTACACTTGGATATATCGACTGTGGACATTCTGTCTGTGTCAACGGGGCTTGGCAGTGCGATGGCCAGTCAGACTGTCCAGACGGACAGGATGAACTCAATTGCGGTAGGAAAACGATGAGGGCGTATCCAAGGGGCGTTCGGGCGCACAACCCCTTTTTCACTAAACAAAAAGAAAGAAATAGATGGAAGAAAAAAGAGGGAAATAGAAGAATAAAGTGTTGTCATACCACCTGAAATTGCACCATAGAGCGCCTGGAAAACAAAATGGCTCCAGACCCAAAACCGTACGGGCATTTTTTGCGAATACTGCTTTAGTTCACCCCTCCCCCCACACACACACCCAAGTGGGTAAACGCCTTCAATCGTGGACTCCCTATTGTTCCTCTTTTGTTCATACTCTAACTTTTTCGGAAGAACTCCCATTGTACACGTTTTCCAACCGTGGACTCTTCGGCAACTGTGGACCCTATTGTACCCTATTGTTATAGGTCCACGATTGAAGGCGTTTACACACTCACATGCATACCCTTCGGAAGATCTGGGATCCGCCCCTGAACTGTTCTAATGATTTGCATCATAGAAGGGTGGACCAGAGGGATGTGCCTTCAAGCAACTGTTACAACGTTTACCTCACCCCCTTGACTTGGCTAAGCTTTGGATTTCTACATGACAAATATAACTAGCCCGTATTGCTTGGCTCAATCAGAGATTCGATATTCAGAATGGAGAAGATAATTGAGGATATTTGATTATTTTATTCCAGCACCATGTATTCAAACTCGTACTCTGCCATTAAACTCCGCATCTTTCTTCATGATCAATTCAATGATTTCAGCTTCTGGCAGTATAAGCCCATCTCTTGGGGTATAGTCTTGACATGTAGGTCTAATGTGATTTCGGATTTGGTTGTGTTAGTTCAAATTGAAATGAGGAACAGGTCATGGACTAAAAAGAGATCGATGTAATTTTGTTGAAATTAATCTAAATTCTTAGTTCCCAAACCCAGGCTTCTTTTCGATGGATTGTCCTCACTGGTACAAACACAGGTTGTATTAAATGGCTCTTTATAAGGTGGGACGGCCATTGGCCCCAGATCCGCCAAGAAAATAATAATTTCCAGCAAGTCGGCTTTCTGTCTTTGTTGGTTATAACTTTGTCATTTTTTTTTTTTTTTTTTTTTTTTAGAGGAGGGCCGTGTAATATATATAAATTCCGATGACGTGGCACACCTGACATCAACTAGATATCCAGACAGATATGGTATGACCAGTCCCATCACCTGGATCTTGACAACGCAGGAAGATCGGAAGATCCTTGTCATCTTCCTAGACTTTCAAGTCCGCTCCATTACCTTCCTGAACACTACATTCTACTCCTCTGGATATTTCCGGGCTGGAGACGGCTACACCGCCACAGACAATGAATTTATGGATTGGGGTTTAACGACAGTTAGCAAAGCCACTGATTGGGATGAGACTAAACGACCACCCGATATACTCTCAGGTGGAAATCAGATGTGGCTCCGATACGGACCAGTTAATCCTCCAACATTCGCTGGGATTTCTTTCCAGGCGTCCAGCGTTCCTCTTCAGTGTAAGCAATGTCATTACAATATTGTCAACATTTCAAACATATCTATCGCCGATATTTCCATACGCGGTTGCACCAATTTCTTTGGACTGCTTGCCCAAACACCAGGAAACCTTCCCAAATAACATCGTCCCGATTTCGTCATTAAGCCAGAAGGACATCTTTGTCTCCCAAAACACACCCACAAAAAACCACAAACAAAAACCAAACTTTCCAAATCCCTTTCATTTGTACTGATAGGGTACTAACACGTATATCGTCTTCCTTAGGTGTTACTTTTGCTATAATCACATTCACGCTACACGTTGTTCCTGTGTACTAGCAAGACATAATTGCTGATAAGTTGAGGGCGCACTCGGTTTCTTACCAAATCTGGAAACTAAAGGGGCTATTCGTGTACAACTCTTTATTTGAAAATTAGTATCGCGATAAATTAACAAGGAGTGAACGGCTTACCAGGGATCTGATTGTTAAATGCCTATTGCAACTTGAAGCCCATAGATTTAAGTCTTTATAAAGTATGGAGCAACTAGTATGTTTCAGTGTACATGAATTTGGTCGGCTTTATTTCCTTCAGATAATTTGACATGTACTACCGGTGAGTTTGACTGTGGGCACTCGGTGTGTATCAATGGATCCTGGCGATGTGACAATCAGTGGGATTGCTTCGGTGGAACTGATGAAACCAATTGCGGTAATCAAGGTAATACTCAACCTCGGGGCTTGTAATTACATGGAATTAATATTTTACCCCGTATTTTGTTATTAAATTGTGGACAGAAAGCAATTTGTAGTAAGGAAAAATCAAGAGATTTAGACAATTATTGGCAAATATGTATGGGGCAACTATAGAATCAATCTGAAATTAAATTATTGGACAATTTTAAAGAAGTTGGAAGAAATTGCTTCATTTGGAGCGGTTAGATTTAGAAAGGACCTGTAACTCAAGGTGAGAAAGGACTAGATATACCAGTCTCGTGGTTGCGCTCGAACAGCACTATATTGTGACTTGTAACAATTCGCAAACACATGATCTTCTGTGATCTTCAACAGTAATGATGCATGCTATCAACGGTACATTTATTGTGTGGAAATTGTGTCATAAAACAGGTCCATTATGCGCTGTTGGTGACTTCGATTGTGGTCAGTCCGTTTGCATCAGCGGGTTCTTGGAATGCGACGGTTTCCCGGATTGCAGCAATGGCAGCGATGAAGAGAATTGCGGTAATTTTGCATTATTTTTCGTTAACATAGCCAAATAAGATGATACTATCCAGCATATGCAGTCTATTTTTTTCTCTATGATTATCGAAAGAAGTCATCAGATGTAAGCAAACCGTTTTATTACCGGTAGCACGTATCAGCTTAAAGCTGCTAAGAGCGAAATTTGGTTTCTTTAACTTCCTTTAAACTTCCTATATAACGTTTTTAAGGAGGCAGGGAAAAGAAAACCTTCTTTCTCCAATTATAAGCTCTAAACTCTAGGTGACCACCACAGTAACCACACAACACTGCCAGGTTCCTTGCCAACGTCCTGATTCATTGACGGTAAATGGTTACTTTCATTGGAATTGAATCCACTCACATTAAGGAGAAAAATCTTATATGTGTTTATCTTTTTCTCTCCGACGCAATGACAATTTTAGACTTGGCAATAAGCAAGCCCACACGCGGGCTGCTGTCTTTTTCTAGAAGCTTCGTAATGTGATGCACACAGTACAAGGTAGCCCAAGTACAAGGTACTGACTCCTACGTTGACCGCGTTATTCTATGAATAGTCACACTGCACGTGAACACGAGTGCTCTCTCGCACATGTGCCACGACAAGTACGCTCCTGTACAACTGTAAAATCTCGTTCTCCTTTTCAGAAAAAAAATCGCACAGTTATTTTCACCAGCTAAGTTGATTTCAGATTAAGATTTTAGGTTTAGATGTATAAACTTCATACATGTGAGAGATTAGTGTATAGTATTGTGCACTTTTTACACGTTATCGGAACTCGTTTATTTTGGGCAGCAACGATGCCAGTCTACCTATATCTTTACGCATGCTTTATGTATGCCTGTTGTGCAATTCTCCCGAATGACATCTTCAACCCAACATAAACACAAAATTTGACCTCGCGTTTTTCCGAAATCGGTCCAGTTGCTTGTGGAAAGAAATTCCCACTTATTTCTCCCGTGTTGATTTTCAAGAGATAAATCCATTGTGTACTGGTTTTGGGGTGGCCAATCTACCTCAGAAACCCTAGATGCCAAATTATTTGACGCCGTTTCCTTAACAAATTAACATTACTTAAGAGCTTACTTTTTAGCTTCATTGTCCTATTCATTTTTATATATTTCGTTTAATGGATGCACGAGTACATTCATGGAAAAAAATCATCTTTCGTCCTCAATACATTTTTATTGCCCGTTAGTAATCACCATCGCACTCTTCTTTTTAAGTGGGCTGCCGCAATTTCTGCTTCCTTGACGGGTCCCGGGGAGGATGTTGGTGTGACGGGGCTTGTGAGATCTACGGTGATTGCTGCGAAGACTACTACATCTATTGCACACTTCCAGACTACCCTACGGAATCCCCAGGTGAAAACCCGTTTTCGTGTCGCTGAATAGGGGCTGTTTTTTCATGTTTGCCAAATTCGCGTTTTTCCACTGAAGGAAGACTTCAAAGGGAATGGTTTTGAATTCTAAACTTGCACCATTCACTTGAAAGTTATACTTTTATTTATTAAAGCTTGTGAAATCCTCGATTGGTAGGCCCCCATAGCTGTATTTATATTCATGTATCCTTTGTCAGTACTTTAACATTGCGAGAAGTCTGTGTTAAGCAGACAAGAAAAAAATGGACGAAATTCTGTAGAACCACCAATAAAATACTTTGCATCATCGTTGACTACTTGAAAACTAATTTACTTTGTGCTACAGGTATTGACGAATGTGACCCGATGGAACCGCTCCACGACTGCGACGTGAATGCGTTCTGCACTGATACTTCTGTTGGCTTCAACTGCACTTGTAATGTGGGATATGAAGGAAATGGCACATCGTGCATTGGTTAGAAATTAAACTAACTTTAAACACTCCCTTGTTAGGTTGACCAAGATCTGGGTCATGGCTGTGGGGTCTTACCCTCTTACGATTCAAAGACCACTATCTAGGTTATATTGATTTTTCAGGATCATTTGATTGGGTTCCTGGTCGTTCTGACCCGTAAAATGGTTAAAAAATGCAACAGAGTGTTATTTCCTTAACTGCAAAAGAATGATGCCTCCTGGGGACCCGATCTGGGGTAATCTGAAACAAGGGTTTCTAGAACGTAAAGGCCGAATATTTTTTTCAGAAACATGAACACAGTATGACTTTCTTTTGTCACCGTTCCCACCCAAGATGTCAAACCTCCAGATATATCGTGCCCCAGCAATCTCACCGTTTACACGGACTGTCACAAGAGCTACTCAACCGTTTCACTGCCCGATGTCCACTCCGTGAATGACAACTCTGGCGCATACTCTGTTAGTATCGACATAAACGGCTCTCCGCACCAAATTGGCGATACTGCAACATTCGATCTTCATACATCTCCTCATCTTGTTCACTACAATGTGGCCGATTTGTCATCGAACAGTGCCCATTGTCAGTTATTCATAGTCGTGTCCTCTGTTGATGGTAAGAGACTTTATCAAGAACTTATCAGGAGGCTATAATATGAACCCATTTTTTGCGTACATTTCCACGACTTGCAGCTTGCGTGGTGCATCATAGAATGAATATTTAAGAAAAAAAACTTACCGTTCACCAGTAAGCAAAAATTGGACGGCATGTCACCACTGGTCTCCAAAAGGAAGACAAGCTAAAACTGATAATTTAATTCTTTTTGTTAATAAAATGTCCAACATTCATTGTAATATACCATTTTCAGCCCAGAAGAGAAAATAAAAAAAATAAATTAAAACCGAAATAAATTAAACAAAAATATCATTACACAATTTTCAAAGTGGAACGTTGTTATGATTACTGTTATCGCAGAGGGAACGCTTTGTTTAGCTACCGGAATCCCTCCAAACTGCATCTGTTCATCAAGTCAGGGATTCTGCACATGCTCTTCCGGATACTGTGGACATGATTGCTCAAGTAAGATCTCATTTGAAATTCGAATATCAAGCTTGTATGGCTATAGACAATTGGTATAATCAGACCGAATAAAATGTCAAGTGCATTCCGGAGTGCATATTATTCCGAAGTAAACGGTCCTCCACAGCAGGCGGCCACGTAAGCCCTCGCCTACCCTTTGCCCAAATAATAAAAACTAAGCCATTTTCAAGGAATAGAAGTGTTCTCTATGATGGAAAATTGAAATTGTATGTGTCAGTTTGACATCTGGCTGTGCACTCCCGGTTTTGAATTTGAGATATTGTCCAATGGCGTCTTTTACACGTCTCGTGAGCTAACCGGTAATTTTATGCAAACAGCTATATTTTATTATTAATGATGCATTAAGTAACCAGCATTTGCAGCCGTAAGATATGACTGAACTATTGCTAATTTACAATTCAGAAGATTTACAAATGTCAAGTAGCTCAATATGCGAAATAAAGTTTAAAAGTAAAGAAAATGCAAGGCTGCAAGAACACTGCTTGGGAGGTTGATAAAAAAATGAAAAAGATTAAATACCAGGACACCACACTGCAAAAAGTGGGGCTTCAAACCCAACACCCCCGGTGCTATCAGAGGACCAAACTAACACTTTACACTGGTAATGAAACTGCTGGTGTTATTTGGTGTCACTTTGATACCCTCAGTGCACTGTATTATTTGTACATGTGCAAACTAACACCAGCAGTGCCAAAGTAACACCCCATCACGCGGTCATCAGACAGCACCAAAAGCGGTTATGTTAACACCAGAGCCTTTACAGTACACAACAAAAGGAAATATTCTTAGTAAATATTTATGTATAGCTCTAGAAATCACTTTAGAGGGGAAAAACAAAGAAATGGACATGTACACAAAAACGAAGAGTGTTAGGCATAGGAAAAAATACCAAGGGACACTAGTCGCAGCAGAAACCAGAATGGCAATAGACTTAATTCTACCACAAGACGCTGCCATCATATACACTGTACAGTCACAAGGATTGCACTTGATTGTCATTAAAGAGGCTAGGAAGATATGAAAATATGAAAATATGAAAAAATGAAAATGTCAAGGGGAGCAGGAAGAATAGGAAGACAGTCACAGAGGGGATGAGGGAGGGGGAGGGGAAAATGGGGAAAAAAGGAAAGAGAAGGAATGAGAGAAGATGGGGTGTGAGGGGAAGAGAGAGGGGAAAACACTGAGAGGGAAGGGGGAAGGGAGACGCAGGTAAACAATCTGCTGAATGTCTGCAAGTGAGGGAATGTAAAGTACGGGGCTAATTTTACATTTAACAATGTTGTGACAAACTGAATTCCTCAGTTTGCTTGTTCCTTGCAAGTGGGAGCCAAGGAATCTGTTCGTAAATTCCCCATGCAGTTGTTTGCAAAGAGGTGTTCAGTCGTTTGTTCATATTTTTTCTTTCCAAAACAGAGAAAAGTGAGGGAACTAAGTGCAATGGGCCTAATTTGCCAAATCCGAATTGCAAGGACATCAACGAATGTCTTCCAGGATATACAGGATCACTGTGTGATGAACGTAAGTAATTACAACAGTAAAAAAGTTTCTTGTAAACGTAGAGCGTAGAGTTGAGTCTGCCAGCCAGGAATGATGACACGGGAGCACTGACAACTGTCAGAGGAGAAATAAATTACCCCAGGGAATCCAAAAGCAAGTTATATATGGCAGATTTTTAAGAGAACAAAAACTCGGGAGAGAATTCCCTACTTAGGACCCACCCCTGCAATAAAATGGTTTGTGTTCATGCAGTGGGGTGGACATCTGTGCAAACCCAGCTCTGGATGGATGCTGGGAAAAATATACTGTTTTGGCATGCCTGTCTCTGAGAACAAGCTCGGTGCAAGAACGGAAGGTTTCATTTTCACAAAATAGGTGTTAAAACTTGCTGCAGAATATGAGACAAATGTCAAGATCCGATTCCACTTCTAACTCGTTAGGGTTACAGAAGTGACATTTCAGTGAAAAATAACATGCAAATATTGACGTTGACGGAGACGTTGAGAGATTGGTTTTCTTTTAATAAACAGGTATCGATGCAACAAACTGTCCAGATATTCCCAACAAATGTCTGGGTCTGGGCGTGACCTCGGTGTCAAGGACGTGGGCCGAGGTTAGAGGTACTAGCCAATCAGGCCAACGTGCCGTCATCACATGCAGGGGTATGGATGGAGCCGTCATTGGGCTCACTGGTGGCGATTTCGGCCTCGGGAAGCACGAAATCGTCTGTTCCTCGGATGAGCAAACTACTGGCGTTCCACAGTGCTTGATTTCCTTCACAGTTTCAAGTAAACATATTGATCAATTTATCCGCTACATAAAAGGTGTATATTCACTTCACACAAAAGGAACCGCTGTAGTTGTAAAGTTTGGAAAAAAAAATGAATTCCCCCCTACATCATATATTGAAGATGTGTGTCATACAAAAGGTCTCATTTCTTATTTTCATACGGCCATACAGTGCCAAGAATAAGGTATTATTGAAATAGACCTCATTCAGTTGAGTATACTGTCGTTTGCATAATGCTATTTATGTGTGTAGCATACCCGAAACTTGGAGTCCCAATGCTAGTTGACCAGTGCACTGACCCAGGCAAGCACACGTCCAACGTGACTTGGAGCTTGGGCCTAGACACAGCTTCGGATGCAGTCGTCACCTGCAGCGGTAATGGCACGGATGTTGGACCATCAGGAGGCGTATTTGGTGTGGGGTACCACACGGTAACTTGTAATGTCACCAATTCGGGAGGCTGCACAACATCAAAGACGTTTGGGTTCAACGTTATGGGTAAAGAACTTCTTCTTCAATAGTGCTGTTTTGGTTCATCCCCTACTAATCTGCAACAAGTGTTGTTTCCCAATAAATGTTCTTTGTCGCCAATGTCTCATTAATACCTTTTTGCCCCCTTAATACCTTTTTGTTCCAAAGTTAGTTCTTTTCACATGCACAGTTTACCCTTCACTAATGTTGCTGCCATTTTATGACAAGGTCTGCCTTTTGTTCGATTGGTCTACTGTCTCCCTTGAGCAAAGTATTCTCTTAAGATGTATTATGTAAGGTGCAAATGTTTCTTCGTTACAATGTTTCTTCGTTACAATATTGGTCATCATTCCCCGAAATGGAAACAATGTAGACTGATTATTGAATTGTAATCATGCTAAATTTATTGGTTCGTCGGACACGAACGTAAGTTTAGGCGCGCAAAGAGATATACATGTACTTGTCAAGCGTTCCGTATTCCAGACCAGTTGTTGGTAAACGCCGAAGCGAAGCAAATTTGACGTCACGAATGCAGCACGAATGTGTGATCTTGGGTCAGATTCTGGGGTTTGCATTGGCCTACACATTGGAATTCGTCAGATATGCGGCAGCAGGACAACAGTGATAACGTTGAATATCTCTTTCGGTCGTTAGTTGGCAGTCTTATTCCATTTGGAGCAGAGAGTGGAGATTCTCGTCTGTCACAAGCAAAGCAAGAGGTAGGTAGTATTGGTTTTTTAGAATATAAAACAAAGCAAGAGGTAGGTAGTATTGGTTTTTTAGAATATAAAAGAGTATTATTTAGCTTAAGTAATGAAACACATTCATCTCTAGTTACATTATTTAATATAGTCCGTGGGTAGCATTTCCCTTGCTCTCTTGTATAGTTGCTTTGTGCCAATCATATTGCACCATTGTGAAAAAGTAAAAGACATTTCTCTTTCTTTTTCAGAATCAACAATCTAAGAAGGATTTGATATCTCCCACCATTTATCCACCAAATTTCTTCCCATTCTGCGATGACCTGTATGAGAAGATTTATGTGAGCATTTTACAACAACTCATTTGCCATTCAGTAAAACAAAATCTGGTATCTCAATATAGTACACCTAAAAAAATTACTTGCAATACGTGGAATGGTGAAAGACAACGAAGTGTACTCATGGTTCACTCAGAGGCCGATATTGTGTTAACTCAAATTTTCTCTTCGCAAAAAGCCCACTATGTTACGGTATGCATTACTAGAAAGTAAAGAGAAGACATAACGGTACTTTCATATATGGACTATTGTCATATGGATGTTAATTAAAACTCAGTTTTTTTCGCATGTTGTTTAACAAACTGGCACCAACTAGTTTCATTACAAGTTTTAATTTATTTACAGTTCACTGACGACGGTGTCATCATTCTGTCAAATAACAAAAACCTCAATAAATACGCGTTTCCTGGGGCTAAAGGCTCAACCTTTCCTAGCGGACTGAAGATGATAGCACCATTCTGGGTGGACATTAGAGCTGATCTGTTTTCTTCAACAAAGAACGTTTTCTGGCAGGTATGTCACAAAATCTTGCTTAAAGTGTAGAAATACCCGTATATTTTGTACCGTCCTCTATGCTCAACATCCTGGCAGGCCATTCATGATTATCATCAGCTATCCATCGTAATTGTTGACATACATACACTGTTGTCAAAGCTGAGGGTTGTCTTTTCTGCACCCCTCAATATGTTTCACCTTCCGCTCCTCACACTGTATTGATAATGCTGTTTCTCCAAATGACAATGTCGATTGCTCTGCTCTCCCACGTGTTACCATCCAGATCGGCAGATTTCATAAAATGTTTCAACACATGTTTCATCAAATTCCCAATGGCCCTCCTGTACCCTAATGCATATGTTCTCAACCTAAAAGCCTCTTGTACCGTCAAAACCTGCCCCCGCTACCTTTCCTCGGACTGACACACCTCACTGATCGTCTTGCATTCCTTTTTCTGCTTGAGTGACCGTGGTGTAATCTACATTAAGCATCCACTGTCAACCTCATCACCTCCGAATACCATATAAGCAGTTTCATCACTGGAATTCCTGCAGTCTCCCGACAAAGGAAAGAGTATATCCTCCGATTAGTTGACTAGCCTCATGTTCCATTCAGAACCACACCTACCCACAAAAGATATATTTTGCATGCTGCTACTCTATACCTATTTTACTTAAATTCTTCCATCTCTTCATGATATTCCCCTTGTTGGTCAGGAGAGGTGTTAGGAAGGTAAATCGAGTTACTGAATGACGGAGTTCATGAACCTGTGACGCCACGCCTCTCCGTGGCGGAATTCTGGACAAGGGTGCCTTTCACCTCCAAGCTTTTGGCTTGAAAACTCCGCTGAGTAGGGTGTTGGGCACCACTAGGTCTATCGTGATTGGTCCGGTGCCTCGTGATGTTAATAAAAGAATACATGACTGAAATAAGAAACCCATAGATGCCGGACTTATGTCAACAAATGCTTGGTACCTGGTTTATGCAATGTTCTTTCACTCACTCACACAAGCAATACAGAAGTTAAGGGAGTTGTTAATGACAGAACTGTATGACTAGACTTCGCGCCAAGCAGTGAGCCCCACCATTACTCCTACTTGTGTTCATCTATTGCCACCAGGACCTGAATAAGTGTCAAAGGCTATCTCAAGAATGCGCCATTGGCAACTCCGCAAGATGATGATCCGCCGTTTTAATCGATAGTAATGACCATCAATATTCTCCTACAACGATTGTCTTACAGGAACTACGCGCCTTATATGGCCTTGCAAGCCAGCAATTGTCGCGATTACGCCTGAACGTTCGCTATATGCGACCTATCAAAGCGGAGCCTAGCCGCTGCGCCCGCTTAACAAAAATTAAGCTTTTCACAAAGAAGCTTGTAAATGGGTACGCTGTTTTCATCATGCCAGATTCAAATCAGGCGATTGTAATAAGAAAAAAAACGTATTTGAATTACAATAATGCGACCAGACTAAAAGTCTAATTTCTTTGGAGAGTACAGTTCTCTCTTTTAAAACAATCCCGGGGTCATCACAGCAGTTTGATATCGTAATTAATATACCGTTCTGGCCAAATGTAATTGAAGTTTTAGATAGTGGTGACACCATGTACGGTTTACCCAGTCGAAGTCTTCAGACCTTATGCAAGCAGCATACAGAGTCACCTAAATGTAATGATACAAAATAATCCCGCATAAGTTGGACGCATAATACTAGTTTTATAGTTATTTAGACCAATATACATTTCATAATTATATTTATTAGACCTATACCATTACAAGCTAATATTTCAAGTTACTCATATATTCAATTTGTTACTTTCCAAGGTATATGATCAGTACGATTTAAACACCAACCAAGACAATTTGAATACCATCAAGGCTATCGCACTACCAAACGTGGATGCCGAGGGCGATATGAAACTGGCGTACTGGGCGCTGGTTGTCACGTGGAGTAATGTTCAGCCAGATTCAAAGGGAGCTGTAAGTTTTATGAACAGAGTTCACTGTTGGTTATTATCTGTGTAAAATGTAGTTTATTTTTCTCGGCTATTGTGGATCATTGTCAATTGGTTTACGGAAAGAGTGAGACGAAGCTTAAACTCATATACTGCTTTGGCTTTCTTTTTCAGACAACCACATTCCAAGCTGTGCTGCTGACAGATTCCATTCATAGCTATGTTATTTTTAATTACGATCCGTGTAACTCAAAATGGGACACTGCCAACCAAATCAACAAAAACGTCGTCCAGGGTTACACGTGCGGGACACAAGACCGGAGCGTATACGTAGATGTACCCTCGGACTCCCTATTTCAACCGGGGAGCATCGTTGGGAATTCGGGGCAGAGAGGCCGCTGGGTGTTCCAGCTGGACAGTCTCCCAGATGACTTCGTCAACCCGCGCTTATCCTGCCGCAATTGGCACAGTCATCAGGCACCTTATCCGATCTTCAATGCTTACTATCCCCCTTTTGCCAACACGTGTCCCTGCAGCCTGCTAATGGCTTGGCTGGACTGGCGATTCCTGAGCATGTGGCGACATCGTTATTATGTTCCAGCAGGGGACATCCTGAAATACTTTCAAGACAGATGTTAGTATGAAAATTATTTTGAAATAAACTACTTTGAAATAATACACAACACTTTTGTTTGTGTTTTTCTCCGAGGGAAACAATTCACTAACAAACTTATCATCTGACAACCTGTATGCAAGTCTGCCATCTAGATAAGCGTACGGTATTTATAGTCACTTGATTCCTGGCCACTGTAAGGGAACTGTTACTGCAATTGCAATATATTTCTTTGATTCTCCCTTTTTTCTCGATCTGTGCACAGCTGTCATTTGCTTTGTGAGACTGTACCAAGCCCCAGGAACCCCTGGCCCACAGTGCTGCTATGAGTGGTCGACCGGTAGTCTTCTGTACGACGTGAGAAATCCAAGAGTTGCTTCAGTTTTCGAGAGGTTTCCATTCAGTCCACTTTTCTACTCGCCTGAGGTGTTTCAACAGTGGTACGGTGAGTGTCCCCGCTCTGAACTCACTGACGTTATAATTATATAAATGTCTTAATTCGCAGTGCATCTGTACCTGTTAAAGCCACTGGTGGCCATTTTGACGTGACGAGTAAAAGCTGGTAGTTTGCTGGTGTGCCATTGAAACAATTGATTCCACAAACAAACTTGATGAAAAGTGGTGGGCCAGCCAAGGTATGGGCGCGTTTGAGATGGCCACTGTATCTTTGCGAGCTGATTAAGGGCATTGATAGTCCAGACCTCACAGATGTGGGCTTCGTCTTCAATACGTCTAACCGAGACATACTTGTACAGTATAAACGGAATGATGACTGACACAATAATCGATATAAGTAAGCCGAATCATGGTTAGTACGAAAACGCTAGTAGGCCGTACGGATTGTAGTGTTAAAATTATTCACATGGTATAATTTCCGTCTGTGATCTAAAAGTGCAATTGTATCAAACACCACGCATACTAATTTCGGCAGAGGAAGACGTGCTATCCCGTTACTTCTGCTGTGAAAAGTCCACCCTGTGTCATCTTTACATCGAATGGCGCCCTCTCATGACATGTGACCACTACGTACCAACATTTTGGGGTAGGTGTTTCGTTGAAGCAGCAGTGTATAATTTTGGAAAAACATTTAGCTATCATAACGCACATTTTTGTGTCAAAATATCGGTGAGGCTGATGCTGAAGGAATTTGCTTATCATTACAAGAGGTAATCGTGTCATTTGAGATTACAAAGCGAGCGAATACAAGATTTGTAAGGTTCAAAAGTGGCATACTTCTATTCCTAAGTCCAAAAACTTTATTTCATTTAGGCTAGTTCCATTTGATTCAGGGCTTATCCGTTATTTGTTAGTACACACACTTCATCGACGGATCTTTCGAATTGTGAACAATCATTTGACATCTTCATTTCTCCTATTTCCCAACGAGGTTGGTTCTGGGGAGATCCGCACGTTCGAACTCTTGATGGTTTGGACTACACCTTCAATGGCCTCGGTGAATACACACTAGTTCTCATCGAAGACCCGGACAGAGGCGAGAGAATCTTCGAACTACAAGGCCGGACGCAGAGAGTATACGACCCCAAAACGGAGGAGCTAACAGACGCGACTTCGTACAGTGGCTTTGCGGCTTTGGATTTTGCCAGCGGTGCAAGGGTTTGTAACAATCTAACGTGCATAGTACACCTAATATTGATTCAAACTTCGCATACCCATTTAGTCACTGCAATAAGAAATCTGTCACCGTTTCATTTGGCCTAATCTCCGCTAACAGCTCTGGGTATAATGTAGCGTTTGCCTTATCTTTAAAGGTTGAAATAAAGCTCAACAAAGAAGCCACTGACTTGATAACAACAGTGAACGGATCTGTTGTAGAGCCCACAATGGATGGTAAGCTGAAGACAAAATTGCAAGTGTTCCCTTAAATTCTAAGCGCACTAGCACTTCTAAAATCACAGTCAAAGCACCTTTTGCTAAGGTCGCTGAACCTCAGGCAAACAAATGAAGAACCGATTTTTGTTTTCAGTTTGTGCTTACACTTGTAGTTTTCACAGTGTTGTTTTAAGAGAATTGGAGGTTTTTAAAGACGCTAGCAAGCAGGTGATATTCTTAGATATCGTACATATTTCAAAATAAACACACATGCACCCTAAAAGAAGAATTAAAAAGGCAAAATTGCTGTGCCAGGGAAAGCAAAAGATATAAGCGTCTGTATTGGAACATGCAAATTACCGTCGAAATAACACCCTTTTCAAAACTCTCTGAATTAAATGATAAACCACCACCGCACAAATTTGAAATTACCATTTGTTAAATTTGTTGGCAACCCACGACTGTCTTAAGTATTTACGAATATCAAAGCGAAACATTTTTTCAGGGCTGATGTCCAATGGCTTAACTGTGAGAAGAGAAGAGGATCCTCCAAAAGTAGTGGCAATATTCGCTTCCGATATCCAATTTTCCGTGGGCGTGAACAACAGTTTTGTGGACGTCACCGTCCAGCTGAGCCAAAATCACAGAGGGAAATCGAAAGGACTCCTAGGTATAAGACCAGTTCCAGATGACGCACTTCAAATTAAATACATAGTAATATTATGATGACTGAAAATGGGTCACTTGGGAGACATTCCCATAGGAACGTGCACAAAACTTTTCAAACTTTACCGTCCCATAATTCAATATTCCCTAACCCGACCCAACTTTGCATGTTTTCCTTTCAGGCCCTAATCTATCGTCTCTCAAAATGTGGACGATAAAAATTTCCCCCCTTTTGGTAGTTGGAGCATTAAGGACACATTGAAATGTCTTCCTAATGACAGATGTCTCCCTAATGTTGAAAAAGTTACTACAAAATGTCTCCCAAGTGACCTATTTGGAAATATTAGGAAACATGCAAACATTACTGACCAAACGCCTGGTCTTCGTGTATCGTCACTTCCTCAAGCTGAACTTGGTACATACAACGGTAGACGTACACATACCTCGAACTTTAACCTTTCTAGCATTCTGCATGAAATCAATGGTAGAATGTGACAACAATGTTTTTGGAAACAGAGCTCTTTGTATGTATTTCTTTCTTAATTTGTGTATCACGTTTAAGCATACACAACGGTGTAAGCAGTGCCATTGAGGGGATTCTCTTAGTTGATTCCGAATATGAGTGAGGAATTTCCTGAGTGTTGTTTTCGCAGGAGTTTGGGATGGCAACACAACTAACGATGTGCTAAGGCGTGATGGCACATTCCAAGAGCCGACCGGAGACCTGGGGAAGATGCTTGAAAGGGACTTCTTTGAATTTGGAGAAACATGTAAGCATTTTATTTTTGACAAATGCACTCTACGTGCTGCGTTTTATTCAGTTCTATGGTATTCAAATTACACGTATAGTCATACGCAGCAAGGTATGAGACGGAGAGAACCGCCCCTGCTTTGTGTTGGTCATTGTCTCGCAGGAATCTGGGGAATTCCTTTCAGAAATCTTGGGAGGTGTGTTAAGTAACAAAAGTCTGGAATGTGTATAGGGATTGGACATGTTGGGGGGGTTACCCCTCGGTCTTATTTCTTGCTGGGTATACGTATAGTCACTTGAATTTTTAGGCTTTTATGACTACTTCGCATTCTACATGTCATTAGAGAATCTATTGAATAACTAATGAACAAATCAATTATATTCGTTTCAAACACAGCATTCTGAAGCACATGAAATCCCTATCCCTTAATATCAATCATCAATTGGCATTTACACTCTTAGTTACTGGTTCAACCTTAAAAATTTGTCAGTTGCTAAAGGTTTGCACCAGGAAGAAAATATTTGTCCAAAGCCGGGTTCTTACTTGAGACAAATGCAAAGCTCAAGCCAATTTGTGACCCACTCTGTGGAATGTTTCTTAAGCCACTTTTGAGTAAAAAGTCCTTTAGAATAGTTTTACACAGTGTAAATCAGTAGGATCCCATGGCGTTTTTCACCAAGGAGTATCCACTTTCATCAGGATGCCAAACTGAGTGATACACAAAACAAAAACTCAGTTTGCTCTTTCCAATACAAATGAAAACTCAAAACGTGGAACTGGTGACTTCAAACTCATTTTCACAGAGTGGATGACATTTGGTGTCACGAAACATTTGCAAAATTGGACCTAAGTTGAAATGTGTTTAGCGTTTGCGAATTCGTAGCGCGAATATTTAATCTGCCCTTACAAATTCGCGTTCTTTTTCTTTCCTTTGGGCTAACACTACCTACGGAAACTTGGAGAAACATTTTTTGTTAAATTAACTTTCTTTGCCACTGTGCAGGGCGGGTCCACCCAAATGGATCCCACTTCTACTACTTGCCGCCGGAGGAGAGCTGGGACAACATGAATAACTTGACCTTCCGGCCTCAATTTCTGGAGGATCTACTCGCCAGCTTGGACGACGAGCAACTCGAAAGGATAAAAGCGGTCTGTGGGGAAAGCAGGGAGTGTCTCTATGACTCTTTGGTGCTCAATGATACAACCATCGGGATGGCCACCAAGCAAGTTAATGAAAAGAATACCGAAGACTTGATTTCAGCAAGTGAGAGAATGCGTTTTTACTTCGTGCTGTGTGTTAGGATTTCCCATTAATATGATGCACCAGTGTTCTGGGCAATGTTTACAATTCCAATATACCTCTGTCTTGAAAGCCGCTTTGTATTGGCCCAGAGCAATCAGGTGAGTGAATGGTGAAAATGAATACTATCCTCACCATTGGGAATCGTACATCACCGATGTCGCATCGTTTTATCATAGACAAGCCCATTTTTCACAGTCTAATCCATAATACGCAGACCGCCTGCCAGACTATTCATTGGTGCGCTGCTGTGTACTTTCAACATGGGAACTTGTAAACAATACGATCAGCTGTAGTCGCTGCAAAACCAGGAAATAGAAATATTTTTTATAAATTTTACTAAAACCCTGTGAAATGGCTGCTCATCCTTCAGGTGTTAGAACATCATGCACCACACCAAAGTAGTTGTGATTTTAAGTTTTATCTCCCTTCACTCGGCTCCAAATTTATTACCTTTTTCGTATGAAAGAAGCCAATTGAACCCAATAGCTAATTCCCAATGCTTAGCATGAGGTCAGGCGTTTCTAATGTTATATCACTGTTAATACGTTTGATAAAACGGGTCGGCGATACGATCCCTTCCACCAATTTGTTTCGGGTACACAACTCGGGGGAAAATAAGCAAAAATCGGGCAATTGCCCACGAATGTAAGCAGCTTAATAATTCGGCCTTCAACGGGTATTATGCTTACAGTACACGAGATACGTGTACAGATACGTGTACATAGTGATTATGTTTAATCGTAACATTGGTGATTACCCTTTAGCAAATTATCCGCCCAAACTGACGTCAGTTGAGAGCATTACGGCAACCGTAGGGCAGACCTTCATGCTACAGATACATGCTACAGATCCAGATGGGGACAACATAACATTCCATCTGCTGGAGATGGTCACCGGTGCAGGCATTACAGTGGAAGGTTTGTGACACTGCTACACTCGCCACTTTGAGCTATAAAACAATTTCAAAAGAGAGATACTGTGTTTTCTCTTCAGTGTCAATATTACAGTGCATTTCTGTGCCGTGGTTTTGAGTATTTTAGTCATTTCATACCACAGGTGGCCTTTTCAGCTGGACACCCAATGACACCTCAAAGGTCAGGGTCGGTTTTTTAGCAACAGATGGCAGGTCAAATTCGACACTCGAGCCAATAGTGAATCTCTGTCATTGTCAAAATGGCGGAACGTGTCTTCCCGGTCGACATGTAGACGGCACCAATCTGGTTCAAGACCGCTTTGGGGTAAGTTTCTGCAAACATTTTTACAAAAATATTGACATTTCTTTTGCAGCGTCACAAGCATAGACTCGATTGGCCAAACAGTGACTGGGCCCGAGTTAAAAAAAAATATTAACATAATGGCCCCAACATTAAATAATTGCGAAATACTCAACGAAAATGCCCTTTTCCAAATCCCCAAAATCACATCAAGCAATTTTTAGGCAACACCTGCTGTGAACCAAGGGAGAACGTTTCGCAACTTTTGACTACCCAACGAAAATGTGTTTGCAAAAATCCTGTAAGTCTTTATTTGATTTGTCCCATGTGAATTGTCTGCATAAGTCTTCAGTGGGTTGCTGACATAGGGCCCTGTTACGAAGGTTAGAATAGATGCCACAGATAACACCCAGAGATTTAAAGAATGTAAAAGGCACGATTGAACATTGAACATGGTTTCATTTGATAATCATGCAAAATTCAAGGTATTCCTCTGCATATTGTAAAATTCAACCTTCCAACCTTCCTAACAACAAAGTGAAGATTTGAGCACACACCGATCTTCAAATCGTTGGCATAACGTTGTCCGTTGGGATTTCTGACCATGAACAGCGAGGTTGGAGTCAAAGACTACCGCGTTGCGATATACTTGCTCTATTAAAACACCTGGTATATTTAGCCAGTGCCGTTTGATCCAGGTCAGAAGTTTGTACTTACATGATACAGAAAAGACGTAGACTAATTTGGTAGCTTTTGAAGCTTTTTTTATAGGGAAAAAATTGCCTTTTCAAGAAAACTCAAACAATTGGATTAAACCACCTTTTCAGCTTCATTTAAGCTCAGACTATCACTTGCCTTGTTTTTTCGGGGGGAAAGTGAGCCAAACAAAAATCTTGTTCAACATTCCAACATCTCTCCTAATGCTCTGTAGTCGTTCACTTTGTTTATCAGGTATTACTGTGCGAGTGTGAGCCGGGGTGGACCGGCGAGTTCTGTGAAATGGACTACGATGCATGCGCAGGCAGCCCCTGCTACCTTGGCGTGAATTGTACGGATGAGGTGCCTCCGTCCATGAACAGCACGTGCGGCCTCTGTCCTGACGGATTAGACGGCGACGGAAAAACATGCACAGGTATATGATGAAATGGCATAATCCACGACTTTGAGGATAAGGTTTGCATTGCACTCTCTCTCTCTCTTGATGGACATATGTGTGGGCATGTAAAAAGTAAACCGGAGTGCACCATGCGCAGTAAATATACTGTCTTTTGTGATTGAAATGCTGCCATTACAATCTTTAATATTCCTATTTTGTGACAGTTTAGGTTCGATTTTAATCAATTTCTTTCTAGATCGCGACGAGTGTCAGTTGTACAAAGATGATCTAGCTGGCACTGACGAGCCTGGGTGCGATCAGATCTGTGAGAATACCCTACTGAGTTTCAAGTGCAGCTGCAACCGAGGATATTATCTAGACCAGGATAATAAAACGTGCCTGGGTATGCTTGACTGTGCTGTTTATACATTTCTCAAAAGATGTTGCACATGCCTGCCTTACTGAGTGGATTGTATAATTACTCAAGAGACAGAGTGCGCCAAAATCTTCGACATTTTCAAGTTTCTGATTTTGGAAAAACTAACTGCGCTGTTTGATTGCTATAGAAAGTGTAATTCAACTAATTCATTTTTTATTTTCACCAAGAGACGTAGATATAGCGCCAGCAATAAAGGGCCAGACCACGGGTAAAAATCGCTTTGTCATTTTAATAAATTAAATAAATTTGACTCCTGAAATGTATATAACTACAACAAATTCGCACAAAAACGAAGAGAGCCAGATATTAGTATTTAATATTATTAAGACACGATTGTCGTCAATTAATTAAGTGGCATAAGATAAGATATTATTTTATGGAGCAAAGAGGTACAGTCATTGTTTTAACAGTGGTGTGAATAAGGGCGGATCTAGAATAAGTTTATTAGGGTAATATACCTTTTGCGAAGGGATGCAATTTTTTCAACTGTTTTTATACAGCCTTTCACGGCCCTTCTAGTGCTGAGGCTTCAATTTGCAAATCAAGAGAACTGAACAGAGCAAGACTGGCCTTTCACTCATTTATTTATTTATTTTAACATTTTCTTGGCTCTGTTTTGGAGGGACGTGCATGGTTCCCTTTAACCCCCTTCTGCCCCTTAGACATATACATGTCTTTTTCAACCCATTTGTCGACTTCGTTTTGACCATAGAACTCACAGCATCCAGTTGCCAGAATGGAGGAGAATTCTACGACAACGAGTGTGTATGTCCATTAGATTATTCAGGAGCCACCTGTGCAAGTACGTTTTGTCAGTGCAGTGTTTGCCCAATTAAACTCTGCAATATACAATGAAAGACAGTCCTTAAATTGCCTATCCTGAATTGATAAAATATTTTTCTTCTGGAAGACCGTTCGTAACAGCTCAGCTTTGATTTGTAAAGCTTTGAGAACAATCAAACTGAGTGAAAGTCTTAAACAAGATATTTTATTTAATGCGTTATCATTTTGAGAAATATCCCCCAAAAGTAAAGCAGTTTAACCAGATATAAATAAATAAATAAAGAGATAAATTGACAATGGCTTCATTTTTCCAGGGGAGAGCCCTTGTTTGTTAGACGACAACTTGTGCTCAGGAACCGGGCAGGAGTGTTTGCCAAATGCTAACGAAGAGGGCTTCTTATGTCAATGCCGCGGCTATGAGGGATACGTAGAAATCAGCGATGGATCTTGCAAGCGTAAGAAATTCCATAGAATGCCTTTACAATGAATAATGTTCTACCTATATGCTACGTATTTAGGCCGATGTACAAGGCATGTGCAGCGCAGTGTTGAGATAAAGTACTTTTTAGTAACAATATTTTGGTTTTTTTTTCAGATTACCCTTCCTTTGGACTAGTTATCAGGCTTCTTATGAATGAATTCACCAATGCGTACAGAAATCCAACATCTACCGCATTCAAAACGATTGCTGCTACAATTCAACAGGCGGTAATTAATATATCAACTACACCTCTTTCAAATGTACATTATAAAATAACGAAAATAATTCGGATTTTGCTTAGTGGAATTTCTTGCAGCTATTGAAAAATCTCACCAGGTCCTGCAGTTTTTTGACAGGAAAAACATTCCACCCGGACTATTAAATGGAAGCTACAAATCAGAGAACAATCTAGTACATTGTTCAGTTAAAGAATGATTAATTATGGGTCATGTATGAACTACTTCGTTGGCCCACGAATGACTATGAACTGCATGTGTTGCACTCTCATTGCTACCAACAAAAGGACGTCTCAACCGATGATATGAGAGGGTCTTCTGCTCAGGGTGGTTAGCTTGATTTTTTTCATCAGATTCTAAACAAACTCGCCGAAAGTCCAGCCACAGCGAGCGCTCTTTCGGTGCAAGTGACGAAGATAGAGGAAGGCAGTTTGATCGTTACCCTTGTGGTGTCATATCCTGTGAACGCAGCGCCCTCACAAGGCGAGCTGGAAAAAGTTATGTCAAGTAGCCGTAACCTGACAGACGGCAACTCATCCATTCTGATAGACCCAAGTTCCGTCCTTGCCAAAGGTAACATTAACTGTGCACTCATCTTTTTTTCTTTTTTTTTTGATTTAAGAAACTGATTTGTTCCTTACACAAATGCAGACAAAACAGTGTTGTAAGACTAGGGGTGATGCTACCCCCATCTACACGGTTGTTATAATCGTTTGAAACATAATGCCTGTCATAAATCTTGTAGACGATTTCAGGGCTGTTTCATTTTGTGGTTTTTGTTTTGTTTGGGGAAGACTTTACACGGGTAATAAATTATGTATTATTATATGACCTGGACAGTTAACTCTGTTTAGCAGACTGAGCCCTTTAACTCCTTTAGAAGATAGGAAACATTACTTTTCTCGAAATCATGAAAAGCATCCTAAAGCTGGCCTACTGCATATGTTTCTGCAGAGGTGTCGACCAGTTGCTCTATGGACTACTGTCTGAACAGTGGAACCTGCGTAAGGCCTAGTTTCTCGCCGTGGTTTACCTGCACGTAAGTGAGGAAAATTTTGCAGTGTACATTATAGTTAACTTTCAGGATAAAGCATTCATTCAGTCAAATTCCCACTGTAGGAAATTTATACCGTCGTAGCTTTGCTTCATTAAAAAGATCACTAACTCATATCTCGGCGCTGTTCTGCGTGATACACCTAACAGTAAACCAAGTTCTTTGTTACACCTATAGATGTAAAGCTGATTTTACAGGAGAGCGATGTGAGACGAGACTTGCACCAGTACCTCCTTCAGGTAAGCAGGTCACTGCGAATGACACAGAATTAGAAAAGAGCAGTGAAATTCACAGTGATGAAATCAGTCTAGTATTCGTCATACTTAATCTACATATACAGCGAAGTATGGCGCAATGTATACCCTTTTATAGCTGAAGTGCAAGCATGTTGGTACGCTTGTACGCGTTTTGCTATGTGTACAACATTTACTTTCTCTTTGGAAGAAATGATGAAAGATGTGCATTTGGGGAATTCAAAGACATTGCTTGCATATTATTTGATTTTTGAAACATATTAGGGAAATTGAGCATGTCGTTGGATTCGGGAAGAGTTTAACCCTTATCATGGAGCCTTGACCTTCACATAGGACTTTTTGCTGATAATGAAAGTTTGTCTCTGCCAAATATTTAGGCCTACCATTTGCATCTTGGCAGACAGTACTGAAACGCAAAATAGCTGTTCATGGGACAGTTTGCCAGATATGAATCGTGTATTTTTACTACGGCCGTTGAAAAAAAGCAGGGCGAGATCAGATCGATGATGTTGGATGTTTCCTTGTAATACCTCAGACGGTCTACCTGTACTTGCCCTGGTGTTCATCATCACGGTCTCGGTGTGTATCTTCATCTTCGTCGTTGCAATTTGCCTCTACCTTACCGTCAGAAAGAACAAAGTGGACCCAGACAAAACTCCCCCCGACCAAGAGACTTCAGGAAGGGTCAACGTAGGGCGTAAATCTGGAGACAGGATGGAATGGATAGGAATGCAAGGTGCAAACCAGGCATCTTTTTCTCCACCTAAAACTAAGGTGAGAATAGACCTTCGGGGTAATATTGATTGCTACAGCGATTGACAAAGATTGTTTGTTACAGCATTTGAAAGACAAACAATACTTCCAAAATACCTCTACATATAATATTTTGTTTGTAAAGTGACGCCCGGATAGGTTTAGTAGGCCCTATCAATAATCTTCTGGGCGACCCAGAAGGATTAAATAGAACTGAAGGCAGTTGTTCTCTAACCACCATGGCCTGGATGGGATTCCTGGTTTTTTGCAGTTCAAAGAGCAGATCCGAAAACATAAGTCTACGGATTCAGGGGCTAACTTCCAATTTTACGGGGGGGTCGTTTTCTTTTTTGGAGCCTCGCTTTTTGGGGGGTTGAGCCACAGGTATTTTTACACGCTTTGTGAAGAAACAGAAATTACAAAGTACCAGAAGTGCCTTTAATCATTTCAAAGAAACTCTCTCTTTCGGAGAAAGATGAGGCATGGGTTCCTGCCCCAGATCTGCCCATGGGTTATAGCAGATTTGTTTGATTGTCTCTCGTGTTATGAGGATATTTTCCTCCAATACACGGTTGGTTATCTTCCTTGCAAAAATCTATTTCAATCTTGAGTTGTGCTGAATGCGTCGCTTGGCGGTTTGCCCTTGAATAGCGCTGTCGAGGGCCTCATGTATTGATCCCCGTTACGGATAATTTCCTCGTCACTTTTTGTATACAGTCTCCAAACCAAAATCATCCAAACAATAATTTTATAGACTCCTGAGATCTCCCAGCAACTGACCCAAAATACTGAGAAGTTCCAAATGAATCTTGTTTTCAATATCTGCGAATATCGGGGATGTATACAACAATATCCACCATCGAAGATTTCTGTTTATAATAACTCAAACAATGATTCTTCTGTTTGTTTTTCTACGATTTTATGCATGTATGACTCACCTCCTTTTTTAACAAAATAAGTGATCAAGTTAACTCACCTAGACACACGGAATTTGAAAATTGTGCACTGCAAAAGCTGTATTTTAAGCCACTAATCACTTTTTTGGCATTTTTTGCCAAAACATGTCAAAATGCTAAGCACGTTATAAATTTTTATTGGATAGTATTTCGCCACTGGACATTGATATTTAGGACTTGGACACTAACTGGTTAGTATCCAAACATGTTTGCCAAATGATAGCAAAATCGTGTTATATCGTGTGATAGCCAAAGCTAAACACACTTAGAGTGTGTATCATATTCAAGAGATCTTAAAGATCCACAGCAATTCCTAAGTTTTCTTTTACAAGTAGACCTAACTTGTTATATGCAACATACAGGATCCAAGGAATCCAGCAATGGATATTAAAGAATTGAACTGAAAGACGACATTGGTAAGTCTGTGGTTTGTATAAATTAAGTAAATTGATTTGTGGTATGTCTGTGGAATGCCTTTGATGTTACTGGAAAAGTGGTTTTAGTTATGCTCATTATAAGCGATTCAGCCACGCAATTTATAGCACATATACTGATTTAAATCTGAATAAGCCTTTTCAGATTTAAATCTTCGACGAAACAACATCTATGTGTGTCTTTTTATTGCCTTTTTTTTCACCAGACCGTGTCGGGAGACATATGTGCGGACAGAGCCTTAGTGAAGAGTGAACTATTAAATCCTATTCTTTGATTATCCTAATTGTAAAGGCCTACTTGAAGTTTTACCAGACATTGTCAAGTACTTTACTTACTTCAAGCATTTACATGCATAAAACATAGAGAAGTTAAGGCCTTTAAAAGCGGACCCCCTTAATCTTACAAATAACTTGATAATTTGCACAAAATCTTATGGAACTTAATTTTCAGTTTGCTCTGTCAAAGTAACAACAGAATTTATCCTAGTCGTACGACAGTTGTTTTAGATGCGGTGTGTTTGTGCTCATACGTGATTCCGTTTGCTATTCATGTGATCAGATTAAACAGATTTGTGGCTGACACGAACGTTATACTCAGATTTAATTGCATACATTTTGTTTTTTTCTTTTAAAGTGTGATACTCAAATTGGAAGCGCTGGTTAAATGATTAATCTTGTGAGTTTTTGCTGAGGTTGATAGTTGCATGTTTAAATTTTGAACGAAAAGTACTTGTGCGGGCCTTAAACTGAATCTTTAAAACGAGGTGACACATTAGGTTTTGGCAGTAATTTCACGAGATTGGCTGATTACGGGGTATACGATTTACTGCAGCAGCTATCATTCATTGAATTGTTGCATGTTTAAGTCAACTGCTATGTGAGAAATCGAGAACAGACTAGCACCTTTAACGGTAAAATTGGACATCTTGTAATGAAAATCCATGAACTACTAACTAGGCGTTCGTAAATCTTAGTAAGTGATAAACATCCGCAGGGTCAGGTTGGAGAACAGGCATTACAGGTTCTCTTTCCCTAAAAAAAACAAACAAAAAAACAAAAAAACTTTTCAACTGTCACATGTAATCAGTGAATCAGTTTTACACTAATGCAGCTTCGACAATGTAGCATGGTGGATTCATGGCAAAAACCTCATCGTGGAATGAAGTATCCAAACTGATTCAGTTCGTTTTCTGTTTTATACCTTGCACTTAGTTTCCTCTAGTGAATTTTTGCTTTTAGTCTTACCTGTTCATTCAGACTCCTATAGTATCTGTCTCCAATCTCTACACACTAAATATAAACATTGGCCCCCTATTTATGGATGTGGTGCTCACAACGAAACGAACTGTTAAAGTATGGTCGACGGACCAACACCAAACAAGATAACAAAATGTCTTTTTTCTCGAAAATTACGGCATTTTGTGTGGAAATATGTCACCGACTGACTGGGGCTGTTATGTACTTTCCCGCTGTCCCATTGCGGGGATTCTATACCAATCGTGCCACCTATACCTTTAAATCAATGATATGTTGGCAGATGCTGTTCTTTAGAATTAGAAGTGTTCTAAGCAAAGCGTTTTCGTTGTATTCGATGATTTGGCTAGACAAGTTTGTTTTAGTCAATTTATTGTGTGCAGATTGAATGTGTTTGGTTGATTTGCGAAGTGGTACTCAGTATTAAGTCAGACTTGTGATTTTTTTTTAATTCTATGATGTTCAATTACAACGTATCACTTGAATGAGCAGCCTTATCGAGTACTTGCTCGCTTCAGTATATGTCTAAGGGTACGATTTAAGGGCATATCTGCATGGGCGTCAGAAGGATTTTTTAAGTGACAGGAGAGGGGAAGAACGGGTCAGCAGTAAACTGACAATCGGTGGAGGTAGACGATCAGTCCCGTGATATGTCGGAGTAAATTAGTGATTTTCATTCTCAATCATTTTTTTCTGTTTTTTGTCTGATTCTCCCATTCGATAGTGTGTTGTTTTTAAAATGATGTTTAAGTAAACAGACCGTGTTTGCATTGTATTTTGTTGGATGTGATTGTTTTTTGTGCTGAGATTACATTTTGTTCAATTATACTCAGATTCAACGTCTGGGTGTTTTGCAGTGCTGTAGTAAGAATGTCTTTAAGTTGCTGTATGACCTCCAGATGGAAAACAAGTGATACTGGCAGCACCAAAACATTTACGGTTGTTCGTTTCCTTTTATTTTTGTCCTTGTCTGTTGGTGTGTTTATCTGTTTGTCTCGGTGTTACTGCTTCCGTTGTTATTGTTTAGGTGTTATTGTCGTTGTTTCTGCTGCTGCCGTTGGTGCTATTGCTATTGTATAGCTGGATTTTTGCCGTTCCTAATGTCGCACCATAACAGCTGCTGTTGCTCTCGTCGTTACGCTGTCAAGGTTTATGTATACGATTGCTGGCCTACTTATTTGCCATTTGGACTTAACAGGAAAGGTGAAGTTTTTTTTTTCAAATTATTTGAAAATGAACTCAATGGTTTAACCTTCTTAAGCCCTTAGTAGGAATTGGACGCACAAAGAAACAAAGAAACACGGTACATTTGATGAAGTCAATTGGCAGAGTAGGAAAAAAAGTCAAAGAATAGCTACAGTATGTGTTCAAACGTGGCGCCCAAGTGGTGCAAATCTTTCTCCTGAAGTAATACGAAATGCCCTGATTCATCTAGTCGGTTTTTATTTGTCGAAACACCACTTCTTTTAATTAGAAAAAAAAAAGGTGGCAGTAAATCCCTGACTACTAACAACGAGCGAGTGCTTTTAACTGATGGCGAGTGCTTTTGACTGATGGATTAACGAAACAGTTCTACTTATTCTCCAAGGAAAACAGCTGTGAGTGTAGCAACTCATGAGGTACGGTCATTCGCCAATGCTTCAAAGTCCTATTGACAATATAATGATTTTTTTCGGCGTTATAGTCTTTCAACCTTGTGCCTTAACAGTACGCATTACCTTAACATTATATATTTTTGTCCCACGCAAGAACTGGGTAGATTTCCTGTACTCTACATATTACAGCGTAGTGTACCACCCTCTACATAGCACAGAAAATGGGATTCAGGGAAATAGGACGAGTTTACTCTCGATTACCCAGCGTGATAGGGTGCACTTCACAGAGGAAATCAGACCCTGGACCAAGGACCAAGGTCCAGGGTTGTTTGGACCATCTCACAACCTGAGAAATGTTCCCCGGTCCCACCCCCACTGAGATTCAAACTGTCTTGTGACAAATCATTTTGAAGCTTGGTCTGCATAATGAATGTGTCCATAATGAGTATATCTTGTAAAGGTACGATTCAACAGTTTTATTATGTAATTGTGACGGACCGACTTGAATCAAGTCTAATCTTGGAATATGTTATGAGTTTGGTAGCCATCCGAATAGTAATAATAGTTCCCACCCCGTCATGCTTGTAACCAGTATTTAAAGAGCTCGATGGGATATGAAATGGTCAGTTGTTTGTAACTAGTCATATTGCTTGATTTATACATGTATGAGGCTGGATTAGCTAAATGGTTATATTTCTACAAAACTTTGACGCATTATTCTTGCGCAACGTACTTTGCCCTGGCGTACGTGCGATTCTCCCTCTCTCCGATCGAGTTGTGTTGGCACATAACGTGAGTTGTCGTTCTTCATCAAGCTTTCAATTTTGTTCACTTTAATTCTGCGTTTGGGTCGTGTTGACATTGCAGCCTTGTTTTCATCAACCTTGTGACTACGCTAGCTTTTCGTCGTTGGTTGATGAGATCCAAAATAGGACATTTGGCTTCCTTTCAATTTCGCACATTGTAAAGAAAGTTTTGTACATGTGTCGTTTGACCGACGACTGTTGCACGTCAGCGACCTGACGACTGTTGTGTGTATTTTGTGTAATAGATTTACTCAGAGGAGAGAGGTGGGTCCGCACAATGCCCTTAGGAATTTATTAAAAGTTAACGTATAATGCCCTTGGGAATTTATTAAAAGTTAACGTATAATACCCTTGGGAATTTAGTAAATTTTAATTTACAATCACTTAGAAACCTAACTTTATATTCTCAACTCTTGAGGAGTCTCATCTTCATAAACAAATACACTTCTGGTTATTGTCATACTCATACTTTAGTTCTTCCTCCATGTTTGTATTATAGTGTAGCCTGTGCTGTCTCATAATTGTTGGATTGAATAATTAAATCTAATCTGAAATGCAATCACGGAACATCATGTTGTACTGAATACATATATTATTCTTTGATTAATCTGTGGTCACTAAGCAGTTTCCTGTCCCCAATTTAAAAGTTGAGCGGACCCACTACGTCAGGGTGGCAACACCCCCCACCTAACCATGACATTATCATCTGTAGTTCAAATTTAAAGACTGTTCAACTTTCTCTTAAATAGGCCTATGTGTAATGATTCCGATCTGTTCAATTATAATACCAGAAAGTGAATAAAAGAAATTTCCAACTGTTAGAAAGGCATGGTGTTGAGCCCGGACTCTGGGAGAGAGGAGTGAGTAAAAATCAGTGAGCTCGATTCCAGGTCTTTGTACAAGAAATCCAGATTTAGTAGAGACACCGTGTAATTTGAAATTGATACGACTTTTCAAACTCTGTACATTGTAATTGTATAACTATTTTTTTCGTTTATGTCATTTCCTTCACTCGTTTTATTTTCTGTGCTTTATGAGGGGCTTTCATTCTGCTTCCACTTCCGCACACTGTGTACTGCACCGCTGGTTCCGTCTGTGGTAAACGGGGAACACCGGTTGTGCGCATGCGCCAGTTTTTTTGACGAGTACGGGCAAGTGGCATAATTCATGAATCTTGACCCATTTTGTAAACACTGCCAAAAAGTCATGATAATACTGTATATTCACGATTTTGATGAATGTTTTCGACCACTCCCACATGTTTACACTTTTTACTGACAAGTGCAACAGGACAAGCGAACTAAAATGGATTTCTTAAGCGCGAAATTTAAAGCTAAACTGAGCTGCTCCGATTTTGTGTTTCTTGCGAGGTAAGATTTACAGATGAAAATTCTATATGACCTAGAGTTTTCCTAGCTTAAAACAACACATAATATCACAAAGCAACTCTTCATCTTACAAACTGTATTTTCTCTTCTGTGCAAACCCCAAGGTTTTCGAGAAATGTGGACTTTACATGGGTGATATTTTCAGCAATAACCGCCATTTCGGTAGCCCGCGTAAGCGCGGTACCGGTGCCAGACTACACGGCATGTACATGTACGTCACGCGCGGGCGATCTGCCCGATACTGCATACCCTCCTGACTAGAAAAAATGCGGGGCGACAAGCACTTTAACTCTGTATTCTTTGGTAAATTATGACCTCCCAGCAGTGCAAAATAACCTCCACTTTCTGATATATAAACAGGTCGGGTGGGGTATTGTCAAAACTTTTAAATGACTGGTATTTTAAATAACATCCTCAGAGGCTGATAAATGAAATAGTCCTCTTTTCAGATTACATGTACATCCAAAAAGTACATAACATGTGGATCACTTTTACTTGAAAGGCTTTGAAAGAAAATTTGAAATTGTTTTCTTACATTGAAACCGTTTGTTTTAATTTGTCACTTTTTAATACCTTAAATAAAAAATAGTTCTGGAACTACATACCAATTAGAAAGTAAAGAACAAAGCTACTCTTGACAAAAGTTCACAAAGATACAAGCATGTAAATTTATTACTTTTAATTGACAGACTATTGGAAAGTGGCTCTTTGATTATGGATCACATACACAATCTCCAGAAATTATGCAGAATATGTGCTGAGAGAGTAAATCCATGGAAAATCCATAACAGACAACCTACGCCTTGCTCAGAAAATCAAGAAAAGATACAAGCAAAGTATAAAATCAATGTAGAAACCAATGAGCCACATTGCCAACCTCCCTTCATGTGCCATCTTTGCAGTTAAAATTTTTATCTTGCAAAGACACATCCTGTGCCAAATGATTGCCCCCCCACCCTCCAACAGGCCCCTGCTTCATTTGTGACAAAGTGAACATTTCTAAAAGAGGTGGTCGTCCTTCGAAAGGGAAACATGCTCGTCTTATGACTCTTGACAGGGAAGAGGAGAAAGCCAATGCAACTGTGCAGAGGAACTTTGAGTAGCGTAGGCAAACAACGACTCCAACAATGGGGCAGGATTTTCAGTCAGATGATAGTTCTTTCATTTGCAAGTACTGCTGCAAAATCTTCAACGGACCTACTGAAACACAGTGTGAGCACATTGTTTGCTTGGAATGCCTAGAAGAGCTGTTTTCCAAATCGTCATCTTCAACAGTTCTTTGCCCAGTATGTAAGAAACAAATCAGCCTTCTGCATATCCAACCTGCCAAGCACTACTTTGTGAATGTCCTCATGAATGGGAGGGTCAAGTGCAATAAATGCAACCAAAGCAGTTGGCTCAAAAATGCAGAAAGACATGACTGCAGTAATCCACAAAGTTCAGTACCTGTTGGTGAGAAGATATTAAGAGATATTCTAAACCATGCAGTAACTTTTGATGTGTAGAGGCATGCATAGCCTTAGCTTTGTTGTAAGCACGGTTCGCAAATAATAATAACATAATCTATGAACCAAAAACCGACATATTTATCATAAATGAACGTACATGTACTGTGCAATGGAGTAAACACACAGGCATATTTGTCGTGTATATGTTTGTCTTTGTCAAACTTGTTAAAAATAATGCTATTTGAAGATAGGTACCTGACGGCATGCACTTCGGAGCAACTCCTTCACGGTGAGGGCGCCCATGAAACCATCACGCACATAGAGCTCTCGTGGATATTCCTCCAAGATGTAGTGTATCAATGCAAAAATCAGCGTGTTGTGTAATGCCTTGCAAATGCGTACCGTTCGGTTTGAACAGTTTACAGAGCGCAAATAGATTGTAAAAGGTCCATTCTTCACGCTGGATGTCAAGCCTAGACTGGCAAAACTCTAGGAGCAATTCCTTTAAGGCTTTAGCAACGGTCAAAAATCCCGTAATCGTCGATCAATCAAAAACAGACGTTAACTTTTAGACACTCTTCTCACGCTTATCCGGCAACCAAAATGGCCGAACGTACCGACAATTAAAAGGCCAATTTTGTGTTTTTCAATAAGCCGTATTCTATAAATATTCCATTACCACAGTGCGTCTCAAAAAGGATTTGATTAAGGAGATCCTTTCAGCTCATTAATATTCATAATACTTTTTACCACAAGAGGGCGCACTTAAATGGGGCAAATCTTGCGCAAGCGCACAACCGCTTTTCCGTACCGAAACAGCGGTGACAGATACAACCATTCCAAGCATGTGTTACTGTGACATGGTTGGAAACGCCACCCTGGTGAAGATCATATGAGATTTCAGTACACAGGAATCAACATGTTAGTGACATTTCGTGCAGCTGTGTCTACGGTGTTGTGCGTGGCGTTGGTCAATTCTGTCAGAGACGCCTGCAAAGTGTGCAAGTGTAGTAGCCACGGTCCACTCATTGTCAACTGCACCAGGAAAGGTCTCACGGAACTACCATCCAGGATACCAAATGAGACAAGAGTACTGTAAGTGTTGTACATCTTACAAATTAAAAGGTGGGAAAAGGGTGTGGGGTTAAGTCAACGCGTATTGTACCTTACTGCTCGGGCGTATATTTATACAGTTGTAAAGAGATGGATGCGAGCTGCAAAAGTAATCTTCGGTTGCAGGTCCCCACTGTTGTTAAGTTTTCTAAAATTAAAATTCTTGCCTTGTCAACTGGTGACAATATGACTTTTTTTCTAGTTACGCTCCTGGACCATGTTCCATAAATGTAGATAATGTTCCAGGTAGGTCATTGTATCGACTTCAAACGTGCACAATGTCTTTTTCTGATCATACTTGCCAGCTTGGTGTTTTCAGTCATACTTTATCTAAGATAACGGAGGGGTCAGTGGGAGTCTTTCGCTGGAAATAACTGTGTTTGTCGTGGTCGTCTCACTTGTTTCAACCACACGTTCCATTAGTCAGACGTAATGCATGATCAGATGAGATTTGAATTGGGGAGGAACATCAAAGTTGGCCTTTGCCCCTTCCTATTCTAAAGGGGCCATTTCTAAAAAAAAAAAAAAAAAACGTTTCAGCTTCACTTAGTCAGGTACAACTGCAATGAGAACAGTGGCTTAAATTTGTGTTAAATGTGCGAAGGGTGGGTGGGTGGGTGGGTAGGATGGGGATGACCATTGGAAGGAGGGCTAGTAACCAAATCCCTCAACACTCAATAAATTGAGTTCTGTAGGATCCGAGCTATTTTCCGAGGCTATGAAATTTCCTGCCAATATCGTATCTTGTTTATTATCCTCCCATGCAAACACAAGTAGTGGAAAAACAACTTGATAAAACCTCACTTTAAAATTAATATTGATTTCAGAGATATACTAAATGGAGAAATGGGCAGACAATTTGGCAAGATTGCCATGCTAACTTGAAGATGATTTTTCAGAATTTTCAACAGTCCAAATTACTTTCTGCAGTTTCAATTAGTATCAGTTTTAGGAGCCAACTTATACATACCTTCATTTCATGCTAAAAAAATAAAAATGGAAAATGTATCAGACATAAATCAGTTAATCTCAGTTTAATAAGCATGTTTAAAAACATGTTTGTTTAATGTAGCACAAAAACTTGGGAGAGGTTGGTGATTATATATCATTGCTGATCATAGTAGTATGATCATCCCCTTGGGATCCACGCCACTGTTTTCTGTTCTTTTCTTTATATACATCATTTTAATAATCAACCCTATAACAACGATAATATGTGTATTTATTCTGATATATACACAAATAAATTGACAAATTCCAAAAGTAATAGGCCGAGAAAGGAAACATGACCTTAAAGGTCAGTCCCTACCACATAACTCAGAGTTGTAAAAAAGCAAACGCACTTTCTTTATATATTAAGAAGATGACACCGGAAATCTGGGTAGCAGTATCCTGGCGGATGAAGTACGGTACTTGTATCGCTTTCGAAGCTGCTCCTGGGCTGTGGAATAACAGTAAGAGGAGGGAAGAATAAGATGAGTAATTTCAACGGCGAAAGAAGTATTACGCTAACGTTACTGCTCTTGGGTTGCTGGTATATAGAGAAAAAGTTAGTCGCTCACATTACATAGACCTGGATGCTGAACGCGTTTTGTTTTCGGTTCAGTCCTCATGATTGCAACAGTGAAAACAGCATGGACTACATTATCGTATGGTCTATGTTGTTTCCGTCTGGTTGAATGTAACTTTAACTTTGCGTCATTTCTTTTCATTATAAGTACACCATTATGATATGTGATGGATTCACTTAATAATAAAGCTTACAAGGTGTGAATATTAAACATTTGAAGTACAGATTACGCTAAAACCCATAAACAAAGACATAAGCAATGTGCCAGAAGATGGTAGACAAATTACTACTTCGTTGGCTTAAAGAGAAACAAAAATAAAACCAAAACCGACCGGTTTCTCGGTTTTCTTCGTTTTGGAAAGGATTGCTTTAGCGTGCTCCTTTTATTACTTTGATTATGATTTCTGTATACTAAACAAGACACCTGGTCATGTGTTTTTTTTTTTTTTTACAGAATTCTCAATGGGAATTTCATCAGGTTCATTCCCTACCGAGGTCTTTTGGGATTGAAGTCTCTGGTTGTACTGTAAGTTCGTAAGCTAAAGTTTAAACGTGTTGTTTACGTTGGTTTGTTGCAGTGTGTGACTTACCGTTAATGTCTAACAAAAGACACTTTTGTTTAGGTTTGTCCAACCCTTTGACTTGGCAGTTTCCGTTGTTTGCTTTTCGAGGGATATCCTTTGTCACCTCTATTAGAGAGTGTGCAATAGCAGATATCACATTCCGGGATCTAAATTCGACACAATTCGCACTAACTTTGATATCATGTAGTAATATTAAAAGGCACGATGCATCTTAAAGTGTCCAGTTGGGAAACTGAACCTTTATGGAGAAAAAAAATTGTTGTAGATTCACCAAGAAATTAGATTATTACTTTAACAACTAGCTGCTGTTAAATGTAGACAGTTTGGCGTTTATTCTCGCATCCGCAGCAGCCTTCTTGTGTTCGAGTGATCACGAAAACATGATTCAATCCTGGGCACACGCATGACAAGTTGTCCAGGATGAAAAGTTTATCCGTTTCTACATGGTCACAAGCTATGCACAATTGCCATGAAGTGAATTACGTAAAGGTGGTATACTGCGGCCATCTTTCCTGTGACCCCTTACGGATGCGTAGCACAGGCCTATTCATAAGTATCCCTGTGGAACAAAAGCTCTTGCCTGCAAATGACTGCCATAGACAACCCGTATTGGGAATATGCATTGTGCAACTTCCTATACTCATCTTTTGATGTTAGAAAAATGTCTAAGTATCTAATCTTTCCGATTATTGAGAAGTTCCATTATTGAGAAGTTCACTTTGTAATAGATTAAAATTCGTCCTGCTTTCCCTGCAATAATTTGAAGGTGCTGTAAATGATATTTAAGTGTCATCATTTTGGGAAACAAACTGGCGGGTGTATGCACCAGTACACACGGACAGTTGGTATTCCTAGATACTCAAAACGATTTTTTTTTTGTTTTCGCAGCCAACTTACGAACAACAGCATCAAAGCCCCCTTTGAAATCCCGAAGTCTGTCGTGAAACTGTAAGTGAATGTATGAGAACCCAGTTTGGCATATATTATTCCAGACGGGCCGCAAAGTACAAAGGCAGTACCAATAAGGTCGTAACCGTTTAGTTTAATGTCCAGTCTTGCATGTAATTAAAACTGCGCGTGCCTTTCTGACTGAAAGGCTGAGTCGATTGGGAATAATTTTCTACAGGAATGTATGTACTTCATATGACACCACATTGCTCTTCAACAAGCATTTTCAGTGGTCCTTTTTGAAGATGAAAAGAGAAAAAAGCCAGTGAATTTATGTCAGTTAGCGAAGAAATGAAATTCGTTTTCAGATCCGCTAACTGGAATGGCTTGCAAGATATACGGCCAATAATGCGAAACGGAGTCAACCTTGACTTTGCGTAAGTTAACTTTGCCATTAGGCCTACATAGTATTAGTATAGAAAGTAAATCCTCGCTGGAAGCTTTATATTGTAGATATATCTATGTAGTAGAGTAGAGATGTCAGGTCCAGATCTGCTTAAAACGTTGTAAGACAGGAGGGTACTTTTTTTACTTTCCCTTCCTTCACCAAATAAGGAAATTGACAAAGTTCTTATGAAATTTCGAAATCGAGCAAACGTTGAACATTGAATATTTAGATGAACTGCCCAACAATAGTGATAGTTTGAGTCATGAACAACCACTGTACCCACTGCCGAAATTCACCCTTAAGGTTCTTACTTACGAGTGGCATTTCTTTCAATGTGCTTATTAATTTAGACTATATATTGGCTGTCTTTTAAGAATTCTTAACTGTTTCTTCAGGACATGGTGAATTAGCTCCAGTTATGTTTTCACTGAAAGCCATGTTTTGTAACCTGCATTGAGGTAAATATTCGACTGTATTTGTATTACGAATAGGGATTTCAGCAACAATGCTCTGAAAGTCATCCAGACCGACACTTTCAAGAATTGCACCAAGATGCTGACCTTGTAAGTGGGGACTTAATTTACCTGATTTTCTTCGAACGTTTGACAAAGGCGTTTTATATAAATGTACAAAGCACGGAATAGTAGAATGAGCGAGTATAGCACAACACCGAAAAGAGGTGTTACATGTAATTCCATGTTTTGATTAAAAATAGGACAAAAGTGTAGCCTCATATTTCTAAACGCTAATTGAACGCAAATCTCTAACACTTTTTAAACATTTTGAGACGTTTATAAATAAACACATACGACATGCTTATATGCTGAACGCTATTAAACGCAACGTATGTTTATGATTAAGAATATGGACGTGTTTAGCACATTACCCTTGAACGCCTAAACATGTTTAGAGGCTGTAACTTTTTTTACACACTTTGACATATTTATAGAGGGTGCGGGTTTATCAACTGCCGTTTATTGGGTAACAATGATATTCACGTGTTCAAGTCATACACATTGACAAGGAGTGGCAAGCTAACTGTCGCATCTCAGCACGGGAGCAAAAATGGTTGAAATACAGTTGACATACCTTTCTTTCAGAAAATTATCATACAAATGAATGTGCAAATGCACGTTCGTGTACGTACAGCGCATATGCATGCGCCTATAGTCTTGTCTTAATCGTAAACGCTGGGCGGTACAACTGAACATATTATCTAAACACGGTGTTGAATTTTGGTGTGATCATCGAGTGATACTCCACTCTGCAGCCATATATTATACGCTTGTCAGCTTAAATTAATCACTTACAACGTTAGATTTGAATTTCATCGGCACAAAAGAGTATTGGCGGAAAAATAATGGAAGTCATGTTTTAAGCCACTATAAACATGCGTTTAATGTCCCAATGATAAACACTCTATATGTTAAACACCTTCCCGTCTAAACGCACCGCGTTCAAATGTTTGATGCGTTTGTTTATAAATGGGTCAAAAGTTCTTTGTTTTACAGTGTACTTGTAGGCCTTAACATTATTTCTACGGTCTTTCATTGCTAGAAGCTTGGGCTTAAACAATATCTCAACTGTACAGCATGCCGGGCTGTCTGGACCAAAGTACCTAAACAATGTGTAAGTTTTTCTAAGAGAATAATACAAACATACTTTCCTTTTATAATTTGTCAGTCGTCCCAATTTCTTGAAAGTTGATACGTGCACGACGAGACTAGAGGGGCCTGGTTGTGGAGCACTAACTTTAATGCTGTAATTAATTGTTTTCAGCTTTGCTTCCGACTCTGTCTCTAGATAGGAAACATTATTTCCCGTATTCTAATTATTTTATGAGTTAAATTGTAACGCAAAATCTGTTGCTGCATTGTGGCTGGGTGAAATTTCAGCTTTAATTATGCCTCCGAGAAAATCGTGTATTCTAGCTATTTCTTCACGCCGTGAAGAATTCATTCTTGTTTTATAAAAGTTTTATATCGAATGCTGAAGCGAGCGCAGATTATTATTAAAAACAATGTAGCCATTGGGGTTCCTCAAGTATGCATTCAAGTTATCCGGTTCAAGGGCGAAAAAGTGGTTATATGTGGTTGTACCCGGCCCGACGAAATAGGAACAAGTTGACATGTGTTAAGGTCTAAAGATAGTCGAATGACATGCTCGTTCTAACTGACAGTTAATGAACATGTACGCAGTATATTTCTTCTTTTTCCGAAGGCGACTACAGGGTAATAACTTGGAAGATATTGGACCTAGTGCCACAGCGGGGTTGCATTGCCGCTCACTGTAAGTTATATAAACATCCCTTAAAAGACAACTTCGCCCACTTTTTACCAACATTGAATTTCAGATTAAACAATGGAAACGAAGTAACCCTTTCCAATCAAACTTTCTAACTTTATCTTAACCTTTTCTCGGATCCCTGCAAGGAAACTATGTAAAACAACAAATTGGCAAAGGCTACGGAAATACTGAGGTAGTTGGTGGGACATTAAATACACTGTAGGCCTACAGTAGTCCTTTGTATAAAACTGTCAACTAGAAGTAAATGTAAGTAGGTGAACACACGTACACGCTGGAATGAGCTTTGTATGAGAGCCTGCCCGATTGGATACAATTTGATTTTATTTTGTTCACATCATCTGATTGGCTGCAAAAGGTATACCTGCATATTCATGACTGCTCTCACAGAAGAAATCGAAAATGTTTCGAAGTGCTTCACGGTATGAAACAGTTCCATGTCAGGGGATTTTACCTCATGGAGTCCTCCTCTTTCATATCCAAGCTCTGAAATATTATTTTGGGCAGTAAAATAAACATCCACGTACACGCTGGCAATGTGTACACTGTCCTAATGTTCGGTTGCTGTGTTATCGATGGGGCCAAATTCTTTGAAAGTGGAGGGCTTTTCCGTCAACTACACTGTAAAAACAACGTTTAGAGTTTGAACACTTTTGTACCCACTTTTTTAACGCGTTCAACCCATGACATGCTTATTAAAATGCGTTTACGAATGTGTTTAGACGCTTTTCCGTGCTTCATGTTTAGCTTTTTGAAATCTGCGTAGCATTTTAACACATCCCTAAACGCAAAACACTAAACATGTTGCGGTTAAACAAGTCAAAAAGGTGGCCATAAGCGAGTTTTTGACGGGGGATTAAAAGCCTTTGGCTTCTCCAGACCCCTTTGCTGTCATTTTTTATGTTTCCATTGTCAAATAAGTTTATCCAACTGTAATATAACACTTTTTTCTCAACTTTAGTTGCTTGTTAATTTCTATTCACAATATGTGTCAATGTAAATTTACATTATTTATTACATTGTTCATGATATGTCAACTATTGTCCATGTCAGCATGAATAAATAAACAAATTTATTTGATACTTGAGTTAGAAAGCTTGTTACGCAGAGATGAACATTTTTTGGTCATGTTCATTCCCTGACAGGTGGATGTATAAAACCAAGTTGAGACACATCCAGCCTCATACGTTGGCAGGTGTTAAAAGACCGTAAGTATATTTATGCCAACTGGAGCTATGTTGATACAAATTACAACTAAGCGATACTCGATGTAGCTCGGTTTACTTCACCTGCTGCACTTTGTTTCCCAGATTTGACTTTTGTTTTCGGTGAAAGTGAAACTCCACGGACAGTGATCCCATGTTCTTTTCATAAACAACTTTTTTCATACATATTCACGGAAGGAAGATTCCGAACCTAAACAATGAAGCGAAGTTGACCCAAAGGCCCAGTCTGCCTTAGGCTTGACTCAAGTCGGGATCGCTTGTGACGTTGTCTGTGCTTATGCTTTGGATGTGGAGGGCGCGCTTCGTTACTTGCTTCGTGCTCTCTTGTGCCCACTTATAACTATGAGTTAAGAAGTCCCAACTTCACGAATCTGCTAGCCGTTTGTACACTGCGAATTAGCTCATGAACCAAAACAGCTGGCAGCTAAGCAGATTGCTGGTCTCGTTTTACGCCTCTCATACCTCTGCTGTAATAAACGAGTCTACAAGTCTGACAAACTTGAATTGGTGGAACTTCCAAGTCTGACCACTTTGATTGGTGGAAACCCCGTATACACTATTCAAGATCATGTCGTTCGTAGACAATTACGAATGACTGTATATCACCGGCGGTTGGTGTGATTGGCTTATCCGCTTAATCGGACTTACTGACTGGTGGCTCACGTTGTACAACCTTTGACGTTGACGCCGGATACCGTAGGAAAACTTTCAAATGAGGGTGCCTTATAAACAGTTATGCAAACAGCCGAGTGCGACGACCGTGTACTGTGTGAGTGAAGGGATGGCTGACTGGGGAAAAGCAACTTAAGTTCGACTTGATTAAAGTCTATGCCTGCTTCGTTATATTAGCCATCCCCTCCAAAAGATAACAATATTCTTTTTAACAGAGGTCTGTGTTTTATACGTTTTGATAAAGAGAGAGAGAGTATTGGTGACAATCTGTTGGGAACAGGAGCAGTAATATTAAGAGAGGTATTCTATTATCTTTTTACCAATCTTATTTCTGCAGCAATTTGTCTCTTCCAAATTTAATTTCAGAGACCTGAGCGATCTTAAAGTTGACCGGTTTTATTGAGTATTACCACAAATCTCATTTTACTATCTACTGATTTTGAAAATTGGATTTAAGATAAGATTCCTTTCAATCTTACTCGAGCAATTTACCCCCCCCCCAAAAAAAAACCCCTTAACTCTCCGCAGCATGGGTGAAATTAAAACCCTTGAATCTGTTTGATAATGCATTTTTTTAATTGAACAGTCTATAGGAAAGAGGTTGAAAGAGGTGTTCCTTACTGGTAAATTGCCTTTGTTATTGCTTATCTGTATATCAAAATGATTTCAATAAAAAAATTCCAAGGTAAATGTCACTCGGTGTAAAAATACTGATGTTTCAGTAAAGCTCCCTCTCAATATTGTTGTCCAGAAGTTAGTTCTTCACAGCCTTTTCTTTGTGTTCGGTACTTCAAAGAAGTACTAAGACACACGGTTTTTCAGACTTTTCCTTTGCCTTTGTGGCATTTGGGAAATTAAGGCGATTAACGTGTGCATAAATTAAAGGCCGATTCACACTTCAAAGAAGTACTAAGACACACGGTTTTTCAAACTGATCCTTTGCCTTTGTGGCATTTGGGAAATCAAGGCGATTGACGTGAGCATAGATTAAAGGCCGATTCACACTTTACGCGAAAGCGGACGCAAACGCAAAATTTGTGACGTCAAATTAATGTTATCGCTGCAAATATGCAAAAGCTTAAGAATTTACGAAATTTTGCTCCAAGTTTTTCGTGACGTCAGTTTCGCCTGTAATTTCGGCCTGTATTATGAACCGGCTATCAGATTAAAAAGCGTTATTACTGCATAGGGCCTTGATTCTATTCGGGACATGTAGGGTCATTCATGGCCATTCTATAAATTCAAGGTCCAAAAGTGTGACTTTTTGTGTCCCTGTTACACCTGACCTGTGTAATTGATTTCAAACTGTTTATTTGCTTGGCGTGTAATTTACATTAATTCATGCCAGGTGTAACAGTGACTCAAAAAAACTACAAGACCCTACAAAAGAAGAAGGGAAGGATGCGTTGGCCTGTTAAATCAGTTTGATGGATCCTCTTGCAGAAACCTGAGTTACAATATGTTAAAAGATATTCCGTCTGCGGTGTTTGCTGACCCAGCGGCACCCACTCCAAGGAACCTACTAGAAGTGTAAGTATGAGGGTTGTTAACTAGGACTAATAATAGAGATTCGTAATTCGCCTTTATTCACAAAATACGGCACATTGAACAATATAATAAAACGAAACAAAACAAATAAATGAATTAATAATCGAATGAATGCATTGGAAATAGCGTAACCATATTGGAAGATACAGGTCTTTAGGACAACTTGAAACTTTGAGAACAAAGAGAGGGTAATGTTCAATGGAAATATTATCATGACTTGAAATGTTGGATCCCACAAGGTGAAGCCGAGTGGAATGGAACATTTGTGTGTCACCAAATATAATTATTCTTACCATTGCATGTGAATGTTAAACATTCATTATTAGATCCAGTGCGAGTATTAACATCTTTCATTTTTCTTCGTGTTCGAAGCACTGCTCAGTAGTATTGTCTTGCAACATTAGACTGGTTTCCGCCCCTACATTATTTTCCTCTTTATTACTGAGACTGAGTGAAAAATATATAAATGGGGGCAGTACCAATCAGTTGAAATGAAATTCTAGTCAAAAGGTACCGGTGAAATAGATCTAATTATTCAATGATATGTTATGAATTATCTACCAATCAGATAACAAGGATTCATGTAGGTACAACAATGGAGTATTGAATGGCAGTTTGCTCGTAGTTAAGAACCTGGATGGGAAAAGTGTCGATATTCCCAAGAATGTTTACCGTGAGAAACAACGAACAGACGTCAAAAGATGTCGGCTCCTCTGCGGATCAAAATGAGGATTTATAATGACTTCATTTTGTACTGAGAGCCAAAGCGTGCAGGCAGTGAAAACAAACAGTTGTATGTCATGGTACTGCAGCATGATGTGTGGTGTGCATGAGCTCTTGAAGAAGCAAAGATCGCATTACCAGTAGGAGAAATCTTGGTCGATCGATTCTGTTATCTTTTTTGCAGTAATTTTCGAAAGAACCTGATCAATCATATATCTGAGCGAGCCTTCCAGGGAGTGCGAACAATCACCGTCCTGTAAGTAACCACATCGATTTGACGCATGATTTGATGTGGTCATTTTTACTTTTCTGATTGAAAATAATATTGTGGTATCACACCGGCTTTCTATGTTTAATTAGTTTAAAACTGTGCAATACTGGTGTACACCGTTGGAACCATGCATAACAGCTGTGGTTGTCAAGGATTTGAAAATATATTACGAATTAAACCATTTGAAGAAGAAATTCATATTTGCTATGCTGACTTTTACTCAATCGATGCATTTACTCTTCAGAACACTACAAGGCAACAAACTGTCATCGCTGCCCGAACACCTGTTTGCTAACACAACGATTTCTTTGACACTGTAAGCCTCTTCCGTAACATTGAAATTGGTCACATGCCATGAATTATTTTTATCATTGCTTCATTAAACGTTTAATTGTAAAATCATTCGGTGACTAAAATCCAACAAAATATACAATTCATCGAAAAATTGGTTTTCTTTTTTTTTCTTTTCGAGATAAAGCTAACATGTCCTGAACTGTGACATTGAATATTATCTGGTTACCGTATCTTCTCAGTAATGGTTTATTCTTTGAGTTAAAAAAAAATCTAATTGAGTACACCTTGACCCCGAATTGGCCATTTTGTCCAACTTTTAGAAAAGTCCGTCACTTTTTCACATTTCATTTTGCATCAACTGATCTGGTTTCATTCAACTCTTTTGTCATTAAAAGGAATTTAGCGTCGAATCAGCTGACAACTATGCCAGATGGCCTGCTGCGATCACAGAGCATGCTCAAACATCTCTACCTGCAGCAGAACCGACTTACAGTTCTCAATGAACATATGTTCAAGGGACTCCGATCTTTGACCGACCTGTGAGTTCATGTAGCCTTGGTCAAGGTGGTCGTCATCATTAGCTGGCTCGTCATACTGGCTAGCTACCGGAAACCGGGGTAACTTTGGCAGGTTGAAAATCCTCATCGTTTCTGCTTTCCAAAAAACAGAAATATTTTTTCTTTGTGAAACATTAAGTCTAATTTCGTGATAGCCAACATCAATCCCCTTCTTTTAATTTTGAATTGGAGCTTAGGTACTGCAAAAGTCACACCATAGTTTACGCCAACCTTGGCTGGTTGCTGGAATTCAAAAATAATAATAATAATAACAATTATGACCGTTTGTAACATAGTTTTACACATGAGACATTCTTCAGGCCAAGCCTTCAGGTGTGTTTTATGATAATTTTAACTTCGTAAAAAATGTTTTAGAGTACCTTATATCATTCATAGAGCCTGTTGCAAATACATGACGATTACAACCAGCGGGTGTGGTTTGTGCCAAAATTACCCCAAGGTACCAAAGTTACCCTGTTTTACGGTATCCGTTTCCGTCGTTGTTTATCGTGTACAGTTTAAAAAAAAACAATGCAAACAGCGGCCGTACGCGGCTAACGTGATATGTAAATTGGCTTAACCAGGACATCATACTCAATATTTCTTGCGCAAAGCTTGCATACAAATACAAATGGAGTGTTGGCGTGCATATTTATGGATTATCCAATCAGAGCCCATTCCAATGTCATCGTAATTTATGAAGGTACAATCATCAAAACAAATGAGTCATAACTGAATTAACTTCGTCGTTGTCCTAAAACTTTCTTTACATTAGAATTCTGCACCCAGAGGCGGATCCAGGGGAGGTGCAACCTCCCTCCGTTTAGCCGCGGCTATGGAACTACCAGTAAAATAACGGAAAATGAGTAGCCCAAAACATCCTAGACGAGGATTGCGCCGTCCATCTATCCACCTATAATTCAGTTTTATTTTCGTCATGCAAGGAACGGTACATGATGCTTTCGGACCCCCTCAGTAGGGCATCCCTTCGAATATGCCTATCAACCCCCTCCTAAAAGCTAGATCCCTCTCTTGAACCGGTGATTTATTTATACTTGAAGATTTTGTCCCAAACAGCAGGCAGCCATGAAGTTTCATACTACAGACGTCTTTTGTGTACGTGATAAGGGCCAATGGATACCCTGTTCTGATCCGTATCCGAGTTCAATCTGACCCAAACTCGGGTCTGAGTTGATCCGATCTCCATAGAATCAATTAAAAATCAGATGCGATTGGATTGACTGTGTTATAGTCGAATTTGACCTTGTTTTCACTTGTTTCAAATACTTGTCTGTCATCAGTGCTTGACTTGAATTGACTTGGAGGCTTAGTAGACCTCGTTGTTGGTGATACTAGTGGATGCCAAGGAGGAGGGAGACCAGGATTCGTATCTGTAAAGTAGGACAGGCAATACACGGGTGTTGAGGATGTGGATTTTGGTAGATGTGCAGATCTTGCCGTCGCGCAATACCCGTGAGACACGACCAAAGGTACTCTGGTCCAGTTGAAGGCGGCGTTTGGTTTCCGGCTCTGATGAGCAGTCACGGGAGATCTTCGATCCTCGGTACACGAACCGGTCCACCAATTCGACCTGCTCGGAGGAGATGCTAACTGCCGGAGGGGGAGGTGGTAGAGAGTCGGACAGGAATTGCACTTTCGCTGATGGTGAAACCTAAGGGTGAAGCAACCTCGTCAAGAGCCTCCAGAGCCTCAACCAGGGTGTCCAGCTGCGTAGCAAGGAGCGCAATATCATCTGCATAACTGAGGTCTGTGAAATTAGAGTGGTAGTCCACACCGAGGTCGGGACAGCTATCAGAATTCCGTCGAATTGGTGCTGGTATAGAAGTCTCGGAGGATGCGGATGAACTTGGGAGGGATTCCTATGCCCGGGAAAAGGAGCAAGATTGCAGTCCCGTCCAGAGAGTCGAAAGCAGCCGTCAGATCGACGAAGGCCACATACAGTGGTCGGCGGAACGTCGTACGTTGCTGTGCAAAGACTCTCAGTGCAAGGATACAGTTGGTAGTGGAGCAGTTTGGTGTGAAGCCCGCTTGGTGAGGGCGGCGCTTGGCTAGTAACAGGGCTTGGATTCGTCTGAGGATGATAACCATGACAATTTTGGAGGGTACAGACAGCAGCTGGATGGGACGATAGCGAGAGACATTACGCCGATCTCCCTTATTCTTGTAGAAGGACAGAATGGTGTCCTCCTTCCATTCGACAGGGACTCGCTCTTTTACGATGGCAAAGGTGAAGTAGCCAGGGACATTGGAGTTGCTGGTTGCCTTTAGCATTTCTCCAGAGACGCTGTCGGCCCCTTGGGCTTTGCCAGACGGAAGCTTCTGAATGACGTCCGTTATCTCAGGGAGAGAAGGTGGATCAAGAAATATGGAAGCCTCTGTGGTGCCCGACTTGGCAAAAAAGCTGCAGGTCTTCAGATGTAGGCAAGGGGGCTTGTACAGGGTTCTATAATAGTGTTAATACCAGCTATGCAGTTTGACTGGGGCTTCAGTGAGCAAGGTGCCATCCTCAGTTCCATCCAAAGCTCCTTTGTGGCCTTGTGGGCTTGGCGGAGATTCCCTGCCCAGAAGATGTTTTCATCCTTGTCAGCAATCCAATGCTGCCAGAGGGCGTACTTGGAGCGCAGGCTACGTCTTCTTTGCTTGGACAGCTCGCGATAAATTTCCCCAAATCCTAGCAGTCTGGTTTGTCTGCAGCAGTCCACCAGATCCAGGTAAGTATCTGAGATCCAAGGCCTTTTTCTAAAACGGCGAGCACCAAGCACCATTGAGGCTACAGGAGTAAGGGTTGAGCAAATCTGGTCCTAGCCATCCTCGAGAGTCTGAGGCCTCCTTAGAGCATTTAGGCTTGAGGAGACTACTGCAAAGCAGCGCCTGGCGAAAAGACGGTTACGGAGTTTCTGATTGTCAGGAGGAAATCGTTAAGCATGGCTTCAGCGGGTATTTCTACGGAGATGAAGAAAGAGGCTGGCGATGAGCAGACAGCGATCTGTGTTACCAAGCTCAGCACTGCGGAACGCCCGGCAATCAGAGGCAAGCCTCCGGCGACCGCTGACCAGGATGTCATCAATTGTCTTGCTGGTGATACCGGTGTTGTTGTACCAGGTGATTCTATTGATCTGCCGATGCTGAAACCAGGTGCCAAGGATCTGTATAAGGTTATGTGCAGCACAGACCTCAGGTATGCAGTCATCGTTGTTATTGGTAATGACGAAGGGAAAGGGATGTGGTCCAATGATGTGTTTGAGACCAAGACGATCTGGGCCGATCGTAGCATTCACGTCCCAAAGAACGATGGTAATATCGTCTCGGGAAAAGTGCCGGAGCTTGCTATCTATTTAGCAGCTGATAGAAAGTGTCCTTGGTTTCCTCATCGGAGACATCGATGGGAGAATAACATGAGAAAACAGAGATGTACCCGTGGCACTGCTTTAACCTTGCAAAGAGTAAGCGGGGACTAAGCGATTTCCAGGTGATGATAGATGCTACATGGCGATGATGGATGGCCAGGGCTACCCCCTGAGTATGATCATGACTGCTCCAGAGAAGACGGTAGTTGCCAATAAAAGTCTCACCCTGTCCATCTGACCTCCTGTAAACTAGCAATGAAGATGTCCAGACGGGAGAGTTCAGAGGAGAGAAGCAGAAAATGACCAGGTGAATTAAGCGTGAGAATATTCTAGGTGGCAACACGGATATGATGGTGTGCGGGGTGAATAGGTGACAAAGACACAGAAGGGACATCCGGGGAACCCCTTGCGGGTTTGAGGGAGGCCCGTCATTACTGCCAAGTGTGAGTAGTCTAGAGAGAGAAGGTTTGTGCCTGGCCGGGAGGAGCCAGGTCTTTCGACATCTAGTTCTCGTAGCAAGATTGGTGTACGGGGGGGGGGGTTGCTAGCCCTACGCCCCCTGGCTGGGGCATTAGCGCTGTTGACGAAGTCCAGGAGGTCCAAGTACTATCACTTTCCAATGGAGGCTGCCCAGTCCAGAATCCCTCGGTAGAAATCTGTTATTAAATGTGGCACAGCTAGAGCTGTGTTGAACAGTTACCAATGTTTTCCACGTGCAGTAATCAAATCTCTCCCCAGATGCCGTGATCCCTTGAATTTCTGTTGTGATCTTGCAGGAAGGGCGCTGTCGCAAGGCGTTGGTATACCCCCTCCCTTCAGAGGCTGAGATTACCCACCAAAAACACTAAATAAAATTAACCAAAAAAATACCTCCACCAACAACTAAAACTAAATGAATTCTATCATTATCTCAAATCACGACTTTAAAATTCTTTGACAAATTATATGTATGTTTAGGTCATTGATAGTGCAACACAATTAGCTATTATTCAGGTAAGTTCGGATTGTGTCAGATATGGATCATATTCAGTCAGTCGCGTCAATTTGTGCCGGCAATCGGGGGGGGGGGCTGGGGGAAAGGGGGGGTTACATGTAAATTTGTAAAGCAGAGGGGGTTGACAAAATATTACTATGTATAGGTCGATGTTCATAATATTAATGAACATCTGTAATATGTATTAAGAATGGCTTATTCCAGGCTCTTTGATTATTCTCCCGTTTTGAGTGATACTGAATACAGTTTAGTTGATGGACGTCTGAAAAATTCTTCACTATCCATTTCAATTTTTGGCTCATGGACACAGCGCTTTTTGTCAGAAATCGAATCGAATTTGGATTTTTGCCTAGAGCTGTCAGTTTAGATTGGACTCTAACCCAATTCGAACATCTTTATGCGCTCAGTGCTCAACAGTAATAGAACAACTCAAGAGACTTTATCTTGTATTTCCTTGGTTAGTATTGACTCTATTTAGTTGCACAGACGCACAGAAACATTAACGCAGAATGCAAAAAATAACAATATAATCAACATTATGAGGTTGTGATACACAAAGGTTTAAGTAGATTTCGCCAAACAAATGTAAAGACATGTTGAACTGTTATTAGCCATTTACGTTAGCTATTTCCTCTTTTGCAGAATGCTCTTTGATAACCCACTAATTGAAGTAGCGGATTGGGCATTTTATGAAACTCAACTCACACGTGTGTAAGAAACAAATTCTCATTTTTTTAAGGCATGTAATGGACAAAGTATTCACAGTAAAGCCTCGCTGAGGACGGAGGTTAACCTCCTCGTTTGTGTGGCTTTCATCAAAGGGCAAATCTCTTCACCACTGTAAGGTTGTCGTTTTTGATGGAATTATAATCATTTTCAAATGAGCTTACATTATGGTAGCATTCACGCCAAGACCTCACGATGTGATTTGTTGTAAGGAGATACCAAAGGTAAGTGAATTCATGAAAGACATGATTGTGCAAGCGAAATATCAAACTTCAAATTTAAAGTAGCCAAGCATCAATCTCATTACAATCTTCCAAAATTAATTTTAATTATGTATTTGTAGGATGGTGTCCTCAATACCGGTACTGGAAGAAAGCTGATACAAGATGTTGGGATGGTGTGCCCTAAGTTCGGGGCTTGTGTTTACCTTAGGGAAGTTTTGTTCAGGTCAAATTCTTTGATTCAATTTGTCAACAGGTACATATTCCAGACCAATCTTACTGTATTAGGACGACGGCCATTCGCTACAGTCAATGACACAATCAAGCGGATGTAAGCAAAGTTAGCTTTTAACACGGAACTTCGCTTTCTCATTTCAAATTATTTGAATAAATACTGAAGTCGATCTATGATGCAGTGCAAACTGTTCGTCCTCAGTGGATAAAGTGCCTTATAGGTGTCAACACTATTAAGATTACCAATGATGCTGCGAATGTATGACGCGCGAAGGCAGCCGTTGCACTACCTCCTGCAACTGAGGATTGCCTTTACATCGTCTGCTGTGAACAGATAAAATGCCTTATCATCATCATCTTTTGATTCAAGATTGACAATGATATCTTTGGCAAATATATGAATGCACAACGGACGTTTTTGCACTACCGGCTGCAACAGAAAGTTGACTACTGTGAGCTAAGCCTACAGGTGAGGTTCAATGGATAACGTTGGGTATTTCAGCTTATACTTCCATTAAATAGGAAACTTTGACTTATTTTCACTTTATTCGGTTTGCCATTTCAGGTCTTTATATGGGAATTATTTTGAGACTCTTCCTGATGCTTTGTGGCAAGATTTGGCAACTAATTGCTATGTGTGAGTAAATACTTTTGACAAATATCAAAGTTAGATTTACTTCTGCAGAGTAAGTTGTTTATATACGACCCCAAGAGCAATGGTCAACGATCCAAGGATTAGATCCGATACTGCAAATATTACAGATTACATCATCACCCTTTTTCAAAGTTTTCATTTTTAAACTTTCCCTTACCAGGTCTGTTGACAATACTTTGAAGTTTGCTCCATCCACAAATAGAACAGACATCGAGATGTAAGTAGGATACTGCACGAAACCTTAACGACTAAAGTGCGTTCCCCCTCCCCAGTTGAAATGTATACAACCTTTTACCCTTTTCAGAGGCTGAGGTGAAACTGTTTGCTTACTAGGAGTTGAGGTGAGCGCAGAAGTGCTAAATAAAGTGCTCAGTATAGGCAGCAGTACCACTGTCGCCCCTTATGATGTAAGATCCATCCGATTGATACTGAGGGCTAGACAAATTCGACTTAAATGTCTTCACATCAATTGATCTAGATTTCACTCATTCGTTTTTTTTACTCGAAGGGGACTTTTTGAAGATAACTCTCTAACGTTTGACAGTTGTCACTTCAATTCCAAGTTTAACTCCTTCAGATTTTAATAAATATACCATCATTACGTGATTATTATTTCCTTTTTGGTTTTTTTTTTCGTTTTGTTCCAGCGAGTTGGTTAGAGATGGATTTGCCCAGCCAATCAACTTGACGAAGGATGATGGGAAGATGCTTACCAAAACTGGTTTTGAATGCTACCCATTGCACAATACAGATATTTGGCAGTGTAGACCTTGCCCGCAGGGCTTCTTTGGAGCTTCGTGGAGCGGCGTTTGTATAGCCTGTCCACCTGGTAAAACGTGATTAAGAGAAAGTGAAAAATGACATGCCCGTAATTCCGTAGGGGGATGAGGAAAGAGCCTTAATAAACAGCACACACATTAAGCAGTACACCCAACTCCAAAATATCGGAGTTTATCTTAACTTACCATTTACCTTGAATGTGATTTGTGCCCTGGCAAACCCTGGATTTAGAAGGTGGTGCATTCGACAATGTCTGGGGATCTCTAAAATGCGTTTAGTTTCAGATTATTTTAATTTTTCCAAACGGCAAAACAGTTTTGGACTTCTTACGGCCGGGCAGCTTTGATTGGTCATTTGGTAATCCCTGTTACCCAATTCTCAGGCACAGATTTACTTCGCTTGTAAATGTGACTGTTGTGACTGAAGTTTGTCAGAAATTGCACGTAGATATAGGACTAGACCCAACAAACTCTTATCAATGTGCTTCTATCTCTGCCTTCAAACAACCATTAGTTTAAAATGTGTAATAGGCCTAATTCAATGAATTTTCTTTCTTTGGAGTTTGCATTTGAGAAAAAAAAACATCAATTTAAAAACAAAAAGATGGGCGATACTTTTGCTTCAATTTCCAGAATAAAAAAAAGGAAAGTCAAAATCATTATTTTTTTGTTCATCTTAGGTGGATTTTTTCAAAACCAAACTGGACAACTTGTTAAGGGCGGCCAGGTTATGAACTGCCACAAATGTAACAATGGGACTTTCGTCGCTCCCTCCGCCCAACCAGGTAAACGTCCTGCCGACTGCAAAGTGTGCCCGACAGGTACCATTAAAAGTCTACACGCAGGCTTCCGCGCATGTCCGTGTGTGGATAACTACTACCGCACGGATCGCTTCGGGGAGTGCTACCCCTGTCCAACAGAAGGGCTCAACTGCACAGGGGAGTACCAGCATCTCCTGCCCGGTTTCTGGTGGACCTGGAACTGGGGTTCGGATGGCAACCGCCGATCCTATGAGCAGTTTGTCCAAAATCTCCGCACCGAAAACGCCTCCTACGATTCGTTCTCGCAGGTGTTCCTCGGGACTCTACCAAAAATCCACGCCTGTCCCAGACCTGAGTCCTGTGCTGTTGAGGGGTATGGCATACGCGTCACGTGTCAGACGGGCTATGAAGGTTGGCTTTGCTCTCGGTGCAGCAAGGGATATTATGCCAGGCTTGACAACTGTCTGGAATGTCCTAAATGGCAATGGTTCCTGCTAGAAGCCATGGCAGTGCTTTTAGTGGTGGCTGTTCTCATTGTCGTCATTGTTTGGGACTTGAGGAGAAATCGCAGGAGCGGTCGATCTGTAGTCGATAAGCTCCTTGCCAGAGCGAAAATCTTGCTAGGGTTCTACCAAGTCATTGGTGAGATATTCTCTGCCCTTGAAGAAATTCAGTGGCCGGATCTCTTGAAAAGCTTCGGTTCAGTTTTGCATTTTTTGGAAGTTGATGTCATGAGGATTGTCATCAGTCCGCGGTGTTACTTTCCGGACTTCACGTATCCTGATGTTTACATTGAGTTTATATTTGGTTTCGCTTTTGTAGCCGTTGTTTTCTGCGCAGCTTTATGTTTTTATGGCGTTACTAAATGCTACCACGTTGCCAAAGAAACACCTGTTTTGGATATGACACTCGCTCTGACAAAAGCAAGGCAAAGGTGTTATCTGTTTGTTGTTATGCTGCTTTTTGTGTCCTATCCCAGTCTTTCCAGTGTAATATTGACACTTTTGCCCTCCGGTTGTGACTTGTTTTACCTGGATGAACACCACATGTTTAACGCAACCAGGCTCCGATTTGATTACTCAATCGATTGTAAAACTTCACGACATGTTCATTTCACTCATGCTGCCGAGGTCTCATTGAGCTATGTCATTGGCTTTCCTTTGTTGCTGTTTGTTTTGCTGTGGTGGAGCAGCGGTCCCTGGAGGATTCTTAGACGCTTTGCCTTTATGTTGTGTGGTTGTGAGAATGGCAATGCATCCTCTGATTGCAACATGGCTTGTGGAAGAGCAGAGTTTACCTTTTTTGCAAGGGTGGGAGGGGGTCCGGAATCGTCGCGGCATAAACGCGTCCAATGGACAGTCAGATCTTGACGGAAGAACCACTCGACGCCAATCCGACCAGACTGTAGAGCACACTACCACCGGACAGCACAACACTGAAGGAGTCACCTGGAAGACCTTCCTGTGCGAAAATTACAAGCCTCAGTTCTGGTACTGGGAGATCATCGAACTCGTCCGCAAGATCGTCCAGACAGTGTTCGTGTTACTCTTTGGCTACGAGGACCCGTTCACCATGCTTGCAACCATCGTCACATCAGTGGTCTTCCTGTTGATTCACTCCTCCGTCAGGCCCATGAAAGATGATTCCGAGCACCGTCTCCAGTTGTTTTCTCTCGGGACCATCTTTTCTGAACCTCTTGGTTGCATCCCTGCTTCTGCTACCAGCAAACGAGGATCCCCTCTAGTGAAAAGAGAAAAGAAGTACTTGCTGTCACTCTTGTTCTCCTCAATCTGAGTCTCATTGCATTTGTTTTATGTAAGTATCTCTCCTTCCCTACACGCTTTTTAATGCATTCGCTGTTATTAACAGGTTACAATTATAAGTTCAGCACAGTCATTACCATGTTAAAAAAATTAAATATTGTTGTGATTCTACGTTACTTTTTCAGTCAGCTTCATGTGGTCTTGTGCAAAGGCTGTCTGGAGGCAAGGTTGCTGTGGTGGAGGTGGGAGCACGAATTACCGAGCTGTGTCGCCAGCGCTCTCGACCTGCAGCGTCGAGATGCGACCACGAAGGAGATGAGGATGACGACGAGCTGCAGAGTTACGCGGAGATACAGTATTCGGACATTGCAAACGCTAGCTGAATATATAGAGACAAGTCCGCATTTTGACATGTTTAGCGCTAAGATGACAGAGGTCTTGTTCCATCTCGTTTCTTTACAAAGTGCGTTTCAGCTTATTTCTAATATGCACCGTCCCCAAATCTGCAAATTCATATACATAAAGGCCCCCTATTAGATCAGTCCTACTAAAAGGCCTGTTTGAATTAAAAATAATATGTTTGAGTTGAAACCATAATGAAGTTGTAGTCTTTTAGAAAACCGTGACCGAACGTTTAATTCAAAATTATTTGCTTTTAGTTTGGTTTGGCGCAACTCTAGGCCGCCTGTCTGAAACGGGTGTAATCGAACTTACCATAAATGTATCTGGGCCTAAATTTAAGAAATCAAGATCCAAAATTAATTTCATTACATGTTTTTAAACCCATTGATCGGCTAAATCAAAAATACATTCGATTCCCACAGGTCGTAATTGAATTTATTGTACCAGTGTAGGCCAGAGGGTGCACAGTAATGGATAATGTACTCCTTATAAGCGCTATTGTACTTCAAAGTAAGTTTGAGTTTTTCCATATTGGCCTTGTTTAAGGAATAGGTAGAGTTTGAAATTTGGTGAAAATTAGTCGAGGCAGGATTTATCTAAACGCATGGTGTCCCTTGAGGGACATCGCCCATCGTCAACATTGACACCAAAATTCTCGACTAAATTCACGCTCTTTGGTCCGCAAATTTTGCTGTCAATATTCACGACCAAATTCGTGATTCGTTGTATCTCCGGTCACATATAGTCTTGTGACCCTGCATTCTGACTAAACTGCCCGGCTGAATAACGACTTGAGATCAAGCCGCAAAATGTAGGTCATTGTGCTTGCGCATGAACACTTTATTTCCGCCCAGCTTGCTGGAAAAAAGATCGCGGCAATATTTCCGAATGGAGATACAACGAGTCGTGAGTTTGGTCGTGGATAGTCATTAGTTCTTCAGTTGGGTTTGTAAAGTTTGCGTGTTAAAGTAGCAGATCAACAAGCACTGTTAAAACTTAAGATAAAAATGTAAACAGTTAAGCTGGTGTAAAACGTAAGGCTACACAACGATGTTAAATTTAGCGGAAATCACAGTAAGTCAACAGACGCGTGTTTGTGTCTACACCATGCGTTTCAAAATAAGCACTACAAATATATGTCAACAAAGAAGGTGGTGTAAAAGGTCAATGGTACTTAGCGAATCAAGTTATACCAAATCTGAGTAAATATAGTGATAATAGGTGAAATGCATTTAATCAATGACAGTGCGGAGTGTTCTTTCATGCATACATCTTGCCGACATAGGACCCCTTTCCTCCAAATTATGGCCATGAAATTACCGACTACATGTTAATTAAAATTAAACCACAACGAACTGAGAAAGGTCAGAGAGTTGTTGGCTAATTTATGACTGTTTCAGTGGACAGGACATTGAAAAATTGCGTGTGTTGAGGGAGATTTTCACATATTATGACAAAAATATACAGTCAGAATTTCTATTGATTTACCTGAAAAATTCGTATCCAAGGTAAAATAGGTGAATCTCCTAGATAGAAACTTCTGTAGGAAAATACTGCCCGTTTGAGGTCCCCAAAATTACAGAAATATACTAGATGTTTTCCAATGTGATGTTTCGCGGTCGGTCGCTTTCAGAATGAAAATAATTTTACAAATAAAGTAACCTTAAGTTTGTATGTAAGGCAAGAGTAAGTTTAGTTTAGTACCTAACTTTGCACCGAAAAATTATGTGTTTTGAGCTTTAAAAACAGAGAAGTTCAAAATATATTGCATTTGTAGCTATTTCATAACCGAATACATTGGAAATGTAGCTTAAAAACTCTCGTAATGAAAGTATGAATACATCCTAAGCAAATACAACTCTGCTACACAGTCATAACGATGATCATCGCTTCGTAATCCATAAAATATGCTTGGCGATACTCTACAGATTTTAGTGATTGAAAATTCCCATCTCAGTTACTATCTCTTTCAAGAATCAATGCAAAGATTTCCTAATGAGCTGCAGTGCTTCACTCAAACAAAGCGTGCGTACACATTAATACATTTCTTTCTAAAATTGAAATTTGGAATAACTGTTAAAAGTTTTACATGGAACTGCTCTCATTTTGGAAGGTTCTTTGACGATATAGATGCCTTTCATTCTAGTCCTGAAAGGGAGAAGGAGATGACAGTGTTGTGACCATGAAATACCTGCATTCATAACAAGCTTTAGGGAAAAATGACGTAAAATATACCCTACATCACCTGTATATGATATCAAAAAGGTGAAAGAAAATGGTATTTCTTGTCCGTTTCGGTTTATATGCATGCATGCGATGTTGAAACATTATCAGAATGCCTTCCATATGAAAGGGTAGTGCATTGTGTTCCATTTCTGTGGTTTATATATTTAATGATATCAATATAGGAAAGGCAACAATGAAGTATTTCGGAGAAACATTCCAAGGTCCTGTGGACACTGTGACAAAAAAAAGGTTAATACTGCAGTGGTCTGTAAGAACTGCAACATAAGAATGAAATAGAAGGTTCTGACTATAATAATTAAAGCTAATGTTCAAAACAGATTTTTGTGATATTTTGCTAAAATGTCCTGAAACTCATATTTGTTTATATGAGAGAAAAATTTAATGTATTTAATAACCAGAATGTGCATTATTTGATACTGTAACATAGCCTTCCGGGTAAATATTCAATACTCTGATACTTACTAGACTCGTGCATATTAAATCTCCGTCTCCGTGCTCGGCATATCCTTTTTGAAAATGTAAAACAAAACGTACATTAACGTGTAGTCTTAAGAAGATATTCATCATACAAGCATATATATGAAATGCAATCCAGATTTTTTTTCCAGACAAGGGGGTCTATGAGTAGTGGGCCCAAGTCTAAGATATTGCATAATTTGTCTCCATAAGAAGGAATTTCAGATATTTCCCAACATTACGTACATTTACACCCACAAAACAACTTGCACCAACTTGAGCATCAAGACTGGAATGACAGTTTTGACTTCAATATAGGTCTTTAAGTGTCTGTTTTATCAGAAATGAACTGCCATATTTCAGTTTGGAATCCGTCCACCAACATCCTGTTAAGTGTAACCTGACGTTATGTTTTTTGGTAAATAAAGCTAGTTTGTAAATTTGGTTTAAAGTTCCCAACCTGTGGTGAAAGAATAGATGTTAAAAAAGAAGCTAAGAGGTTCAAGGAAGACTCGGAAGTCTGTTGTTTTTTATTGATTTCTTTTTCATTTTTCACGTTAAGAAAGTGTGAATTATCTAACCATCTTTGTCACTGGTGCTGGATTTGTGTTCTCGGTAAGCCTCATGTTTTCCCCTTCTTCGACAGGAACCAGTGTGTGATTGTCATCGTCCTCTGATGGCCTCCGACTGCTACCAAGGGAAGGGTCTACTTTGCTCTTCTTCCTGACCACCAACACGACGAGAATCACAACTACCACAAGGACGAGGCAAAGGGAGCCTAATATGATCAGGACTAAGGCGACAGTCGAGAGGCCACCTGAGACAGAAGGAAGTAGCAGACTTCAGATCATGTTCACATTAGATATAGACACATGACCCTGAAATGTACACTTTTATTTCAATCCATCCAACGTTATTCTCCCTAGTCGTTTACAAAATGGACGTAATCGTTTTACTTGACCGGGTTTTATTAGAAATGCTTCATCCTATTAAATTCATTTTCAAAATCTGCCATGTCTACGGACCTTACAATCCTGTACAAGTCACTTTGGCACTCCAACTCCCGACCCCCTTTCAATGTTTGGTCTATGCGCGGGGTCTGCACTCCAGCTGGCGACAACATTGATCAGGGGGAGTGGGCCGGAGACCGTTTGGCTTTTGCCACGTGTCCGAACAATTTTGTCCTGGACTGCAGAATGAAAACTTGGACCTGCTCGCTTCCAGTGAAACGGCCTTTCCTGGAGCGTGCACCCATATATAATTATAAACTTTGTAAAGATGGTTCAAAGTTCCTTTCTCCCTTCTATGTAGAAATGTGTTTCAGGACAATGTAAGCTGAATTTTTTCTGATACCCGCAAAATTAATTGTCAGCAAGTCTCGAAGTCCGTTTAGATGCACCCACCTTGATTGGGTACCGGCTGAATCTCGCATTGCTCCCCAGTATATCCAGACACACACCTAAATAAACATGATAATGTGTCTGTCAACTACTCCAGGTTCTACAAAAGAGGATCACGTTGTCAAGACCCTTGCATGGAAAGAGAAATTGTGGGCAATATCGCCAGAAGAAAAATGCAAATTTGAAAACTTTTTCTTGTACATGAAAATTTTGATTGCTTCTGTACAGATTAAAAAGAATTTTTTTTATTTTTTCAAGGATATGTGTGGATTTTTTCAACAAGAGCTGTAACTTTATATTTTTAAAACGATTGAACAAAAGGTCTTTCTTTCATTCTTGCTCTTTCACTTTCGGGATATTATTCAAATTTACCTGCAAGAAAACCAAGGAGAGAGATTTGGCCTTTCGCAAGTCCCACCATTAAGGCAGTGGTGAACAGGGCAAGTTGTTTGTACCTCTGAAAATCAAAGGATGAATGTATTTTTCTCTGAATAGGTTTAAAACTTTGGAGCAAGCACACACCAGTCGTCCGTGATTATCATTTTGAAAGAAGCGAAACAAGTGAAAGCATTTTCAAAACAATGAAGCTTGGGGCTCTGAAATTAAATACTACAATTGCTGCCTGTGTGTTTCATCACAGTGTAGTAAACATTTCAATGAGTCATTCAAGTCCGGTCAGAATTTCGTTTAGCATCTGATAAATGTCTCTTTGTCAAAGTTGCAGCTACCTTCGGTGCGAATAGAGTCTGGATCAATGCCAACTGTTGTATTGCCGTCAAACAGGGTTTGACTACTTGACAGAACTTCCTCCAGCTCAACCTTGGTGGGCACCTCGTTTTCAGGGAAGGATACCACAAAAGTTACAACCACGCTGCCCCTTTCCATCATTGTTACTTGCACTGCAAGGGCGTTCCATGTGGCTTTGTCTGTCTCAAGCCTATTCATAATCTAAATATTGAGAAAACAATTAAGCTCAAACTTACCCTAAGGTGCCAATCCGAGCATATTTGCATTTTCTTTACTTTTTATATCATATAGCTTGTTATCAGCGAAGGGAGATGATTTTAAATCCTTCACCTTAACATTGACATTAATATTAGTAATCTTCCAAATCTTGTCCTCTCACACTGTAGTCTGTAAGACTACACTGAACTTCAGTAACAATCATTTCTGGCCAAACCAACTGCATCGGAAACTATTACGTTTCGTAAAAAATGTACGTATGCTTGCGACCATGCAATTAGCCAATGCAAGTCAAATGATAAAACTTAGTGACGGAGTGATCATCAGCTCGATATTAGATTTTTACAAATTACCGCCCGTTCAAGCATTGCAGCAGTGTCTTTGAAAGCGCTGGTTGTTGGGTTCTTATAGGCAGCCTTGAAATCCAAATTGGTTTTGATCTCTACTCCAAACGAAGGGATTTCTGAAAAAGAGCGTAAGAAAGCGTTTATACTATCGTAAGGTAAGATATACTGACAAAAAGTCATGTTCCTGAATTGCACAACATTCGAGTTGGAATCCAAAGCTTGACGTTTTTTCCAACGTAATTATAGTCACCGTTCACTTTTTCTTCGCACCGAACCTCCGCAGGTTATTTGAGTAACGTCTCTGCTTTCTCGTGAAACACCTTTTTGGTGGAACACACGACGACGAGCAATATTAACTCTTCCTATAACTTACTTCCTATATTAACTCTTCCTGTTCGGTGCAGAGTGACCATGACATCGTGACAACAAATATATTGGTTGAATTTAAACTTTAAAGCCTTAACATGTGTACAGAGTTTCAAAAAGATGGAACACTGAAGTGCTTAAACGTTTGAATGCAGACTCCAACCAGCCTTCGCACTGTATTTACGAGGGGTTTAAAGGGAGTAACTGCTTCTCTAGGTTTGATAAAGATCTATTAAAACATTTCACGTTCGCAAGAGCCATCGCCGATTTCGACGTATCCCTCGAAGGCACGACAGACACATGAGAAGCCCTCTTCTTTCGTATCTGGTACACAGTACGTCCCTGTCTCCGAACACAGACTGCTGTTTAACCAACAAGGATTCTTCTCTGGAATAGAATGGTAGACGTGGAATAAGCATAGCAGCTGGTCTTCACATTGCTTGGGTTTATGCAAAATGCGAATCTCTAGTAACACTTGTGAGCTCACACGCATACGTTAGGTATACCTCGTCAAAAGACTAATCTGTTATAAGAAAAACCTGCGTCCCATCTTGGAGCAGATTTTAGCTCAAGGCAAGATCTGTCGTTTTCTTCTATGTTTGGATCAACGTTTTATAAACAGTACAAGTCGTCTGTGACTTCACTCGTTATGTTCCATAGATCCTTTCTTACTACATATCATATTTCCCAATTTTTTATTCATTTTTGTGTTCTGTTGTAACAGTTGTTTCCTTAATTTGTCATTTAATCCTACTACTGTTTTAAAACAGCCAAAGGAGGAAAACATTCAAATGTACAATAGGTAGAAATCATATTTCCTTTCTTTAGTAGAATGTGTGTGTAATTTACAAGTTATGGCTTATCACGATTTTGTCTGGAACTCGCCATATTATTCTTGGACTTTCAATCATTCCTCAATAATTGCCATTTTTGTTTGATATTATTTAATTTCTCCTTTTTCCTTTGAAAAGCTGTCAATTCATTAACTGTTTCTTCCCTTTATCGATGCTCTTGGCATTCGTTATTGAAACAAAATTGTCATGTAGCCGATGGATTGAAATGTCTCTACCATCAGTATTTAGGCCCTCACAATTAAAAAAAAATTGTTTGGCATCAGAAAATAATAGGCAGACACTAAAACTTGGAAATAAGTTATTATGTGCCAGTACCGTATCCTTGATTGTAACTTCTTAAAGCCTACCTGCACATGTTAGTCCCGAAAATTCCTCCGGACAAACACATTCGTGGGTATTTTGGTCGAATTCCGCGCCATTGAAACAGTCAGAATCTTTCATTTCTTAACAGCAACAGTAAAGAAAGTAAAAGGCTGCTATAAGAATGAGCCAGGAGATGATCCCAAAGATCTGCTGAAAAACACTTTTGGAGGATGTCGGAGACAGTTGTCTTCATAAAAGCCCTGTTACAGTAATATTAGGTGTCGAACGCGCGCTTACTTTTTCAGTCCAGAATAATGTTCATGTTTGTGACTGATACACAAAACTCATTTGGGGATGTCACACGCAAGCCACACGAGTTAAATTGCAATAGGCATATGTTCTTTATTTGCTCACTAGTGACATTTTGAGTAAGGTGAAACGACGCCAGTGACCAAATAAACCAGCCTTTTCGAGATAAAGTACCTAAGCAAGTCTTCCCATCGTCATCCAGGTAGTACCCCGTTTCACAGCTACACTTGAAGCTCTGTGGAAAATTCTCACAGTTGTGGTCACATCTAAGCCGAGGATCATCTTTGTACATCTTGCACTCATCAATATCTTTAGATAGATCAATCCAGTCGAAAGATTATGTTATAAGTGTTACAACGATGGAAGAAATTTGTGTTGTTAGGTACATAAAACGCGTGCCTACAGATCACGTAGAGATAAAATGTTCACATGGTTTTTAAGGGATAAAGAACTTGTAAACCCAATATACTTCATTCAAGTACAAGGTTTCTTATCGAAGCAACCATTTCAATATTGCTTACTCAATGAATCTATTGGTCGTATTATGAAGGGACAATTATACAATAGCTTTGTTGTATCGGGAATTGTATGATGTAAAAACTAAGTGCACCAGATATTTCACTTCTGTGACGCAGTGACGTTACCTTTACCTTGGTGCGGCTAGCAAATTACGGTACCTGTGCATGTTTTTCCATCGCCCTCCAATCCCCCAGGACAAGGTCCGCACGTGCTATTCATAGACGGCGGCGCTTCATCTGTACATTCCACGCCCAGGTAACATGGGCTGCCTGCGCATGCGTCGTAGTTAACTTCACAGAACTCACCGGTCCACCCAGGCTTACACTGGCACAGCAATACCTGATAAGTATAAGAGGTAAATTAATGGCACCACTGTTGGGTAGTTCAGCATTTTTTTTTCCTAATTACATGTAGGCCTACTAGCGATTGTTACTTGCCTAAGCTACACTTTTAGCTCCTACAGAAACTCCCTTGGCAAGCAGGTATATCTCGGATGCAAGCAGCGAAATAGAGGCACAATATCCGCATGAGATGGAGCAGGTCGTGCATTATTTCAGGTTTGCACTTACCCCGAAGCGGTCTTGGATGAGATTAGTGCCGTCTACAAACTGATCCGAGAGGCAGGTGCCGCCATTTTGGCAGTTGCAGAGATTCACTATCGGCTCAAGAGTAGAATTCGATCTGCCATCCGTGGCTAAAAACCCGACTCTAACCTTCGATGTGTCAACAGGTATCCAGATAAAAAGGCCATCTGTGGCAAAAGATAATCCTTTTTTGTGTTTTATCACTGTTGGAACACACTTGGAAAAAAGAAACAATAATGCTTCTTTCATTGTCACCAAATTGAAGAAACCTGACGTCGATCCCAAGAGCAGTAGTCCTATGCTCCCTTGGATGTTTCACGGAAGTTGGTCACAATGCAAACTTTCAGTTAATATCATGATAAATCCGATATTGGACTATTTAAACTCCATGGCAGATAATATTGGAGGACGCTGCTCGATTTTAGTGAATCCCATGCATGTATTAAGCCCTTCGTTGCATGGTAATTACCATTCTTTCTTAAACACGGGCCAACATATTTATACGGGCAGACAAAGGTATTTCAAATTTCACATGGGGTTTGTCACGTTTGCCATAAATTGTCATAACATTTGTGCAAGATTTGTGACACATTCTGAAATATTCTCTTCTTACACACTAGGCAATCCATTATTTAGTTAACCAGTGGTTATGATAAGGGAGCAGAAAGTTAATGGATTATCTAAGAAATTTTGCATTTCTGTTCCCTCCTCGAATCGACCGTACTTCAAACAGGCTAACCAAATGTGTAATTGCTTGAATGGCTACACAGTAAAATCACTTGTGCTAACTTAACGCCTGCGATGTCTCTCCAACGAGTGTAGTCCCAAGGTGTTAGATTATCACATATTTAGCACCACAGTTTTTGCAGTGCTGGCACTTATGATAATGAACTGAGTCTGACTAACATTTGAGTCGTCAATGTTTCCCTGATAATAGGTTAGACAGAACAAATATGCAGGAAACTGGGTAGTGGAGACGTTCCATTCGCTGTACTTACCTTCCTCGCCAATCGTTGCACCTTGTATACTCTCCATTAGTTGGAACGCAACATCGTCCCCATCTGGATCCGTAGCATCTAACTGGAGAGTCAATTTCTCTTCCACGGTGGCTCGAACAGTTTCAACAAGCGTGAATTTTGGCGGATAATTGGCTGAAAATAATTCAGCAGTTTTTGGTTAAATCAGTATTATCACAAGATTCTGGACGGTCCAGCAGCATTACAAGTATGGTCGTCAGAGAAAGAGTTTTGAAATCATAAGTTGTGCATGGATGCAAACTTTAATCAAATACTTTCTAATCAAAAGGACAGAGAGGGAGAGAGACAGAGCCTAAACCTATTTATACCTAAGTCTGAATTGCAATCTTTTTTTCCTGACGAAATCCAAAACGTGAGCACTTTCAGACAAATTACCTATGTTGAATACAAAAAGATGAGTTTTAAAGATTTTAAACGTAATTAAAATGTGTTAGGACTATTACATTCGCCGATGATTTTAAAGAAACTGTTACGGTTCTTAGATATGATCTTCCATAATGTTTTGAAATTATTTACAGCACGGGCAGAAAGCCAACAATTCATTGTTCGTTTTTTTCTGAAGGCATAAGCAAGTTATGCGTCAGCCATGATTCTTCCAGGATAAGGCTTACTTGCGGACTCCAGGTCTTCGTTGTTTCTTTCGTTGAGCTCCTTGGTGGTCTGTCCAATGGTTGTATCATTCATTACTAACGCGTCATAGAGGCACTGCCTGCTGTCTCCACAGACCTCTTCTAACTTTTGGCGTTGCTCGTCGTCGATGCTGTCGAGTAGATCCTCCAAGAACTTGGGTCGGAAAGACAGGTCGTTTATTTTGTCCCAGCTCTCCTCGGGGGGGATGTAATAAAAGTGCGAGTCCTCTTTAGAAACACGCCCTGCATGGTGGTGGAAAAGAACCCCCCCAAAAAAAAACTTCTTCAACGTTTGACCAGTGATTAGCATATGGCTTGAAAACAAATGAACTGTTAACAGTAACTCTGTTAATGAGGGATTGGAGTTTCTTCAACTGTCTATTTTTCCTTTTCGTGAACTGAGCGTTTTGCTTTTTTTGGGAGGGGGGTTGGTGTAGGAAAGAACTCGCCATTTCTGACAGCCAGTCCAACTGGACCCACGAGTTTGTGGTAGTATGATCCCCGTTGCTATACAAGGACAACGCACAACTAACGGCTATCCAAACAATTACTTACAGGTTTCTCCAAAATCAAAGTAATCCTTTTCGAGCATCTTCCCATCAGTACCGCTTGGTTCCTGGAATGTACCGTTGCGTCTCAGAATATCGTTGGTTCTGTTTCCATCCCAAACGCCTGTAGAAAATTGAAGGCAGTAAGCAAAGCACACTGAAACGGTACCAGCCTACAGCTGCCGCTTTCTTTTCAAAACCTTCAAATGACAAGATTCTGCAACGTTCCAATTCGAGTGTCCGGAGGCCTTTTTTTTTCTTTTCTTTTCGGGTTTCTGAGAAGATGGTTTTCAATTGAACAGCATGAGAAAGACGTTGAGAGACCAACTTTCATTGCCAAGAAAATACAACAATTAATTTATGCTCTTACAGTTTCGAAGAATAAATATGTGCCCTAACGGTGGCTTCAATGCCTACACAAATTGCTTCAGGCAAACTCAATCGAGATTTAGTTGTTGGCTATGCATTAACGTGGTACACGTACTTCTTTCACCTACTGACGTGGTAAAGAGTGTATGTAAGGCCCGCCCTCTAACAGGCAATTCCACACTGAGTTTTGTGATTTCATTTCAATAACCTACCTAGTAAACCCTTGGTACTGCCGTTATACTTTTGACTCAGTTGGACGGTGATATCTACAAAACTGTTGTTCACCCCGACCTCAAATTGAACATCGATAGAGAATATTGCAACCACTTTAGGCGGATCCTGTTCCCTCCTCACAGTTAAGCCATCAAACACCAGTCCTAAAAACAATATTCCGTTTGAATATTTACCTTTTCTTATATAAAACTTTCAAATGTGAAATTTTTACATTGTGATGGAATTTTCATTAGAACTGAGAGGTTCAGTAAAGAAAAAAAGAACAAGCTCACAGAGTACAATTACAAATTAACATTGAAGTCAAATTTCCAAAAAAGGAGTTTATGCACCCTTCCGTGTCCAACCGCCCATAATCTTCTACGCATTAGTACTATGCGTTTCTTTTAAATAGGAACCGTACTTGAAGAACCACGATGCTTGCAAATAAGTTGATCATTAAAGCACCCTTTTGTAGAAGTGTCAAAGTACAGCGCGCCCTCAATTACAAAAGACTATTGCTTCAGAGAAAGTGTTAAATCTCACCATCAGTTGTTGGTTCAACCACCGATCCATTCACAGTTGTTATTAAATCAGTAGCTTCGTCGTTTAACTTTATTTCAACCTGTTCACAGGATAAAGGGAACAGACAAGCACCATGAAAGTAAGACTTTTTAAAGGTGCAGTCCATCATTTGAATTTATTCAAAAAGTAACACTTGGTTTACAGAGAGTTAGGGGACTCAAACTCTCTTGGAAATTACTCTTTTGGTAAGCTGTCATTGAGAAGAAAGCAATGAAAGAAGACGATTTACAAAAATTCGTAGGAACGCATTTGTAGGACTTGCTATTAGACAAAGCACATGTACGCGTGCGTTGTAATCATAATGTTTCGGCTCGGTGTGCAACATCGCATAACTGTACATTCGACTTTTTAAACTTGAAAAAATGTCCGGACGATGAATTCGGATGCTTAAACTCAATAAGGGTTGTTCTTAGGCACCCATATTTAGATTTTGAGATATTTTATTGTCTTAAAGGGACATAGTGCACAGATTACAAATACCTTTAAAGATATTGTTAAGATTTTATTTGTTCACGGAAGTCTGTAGCACAAGCTTTATTATACCCTAGGAAATTACTTAAACTCTGTTTACTTTTGCCGTATTTATCTTTGTAATAATAAATTTGTCTTCATAAATCTAATGCTAATTGTTGCAAAAGTTTGCATCGTTTAAATGTCAGCCCCTGTCAGCGAGTAACAAACCTTTGCACCACCAGCAAAGTCCAAGGCTGAAAAACCACTGTACGAGGTCGCCTCAGTCAGCTCCTCAGTTTTGGGGTCGTACACTCTCTGCGTTCGGCCTTGCAATTCAAAGATTTGCTTGCCTCTTTCCAGGTCTTCGATGAGGACCATTGTGTATTCACCCAGGCCATTGAAAGTATAGTCCAGACCGTCAAGAGTACGCACGTGTGGATCTCCCCAGAACCAACCTTTCATGTTGAGATAAAATCCAGGGTTTTTTTTGTAATGCGCAGCTATCGCTTGTGTCCAGAGACGTTTGAGATCGATTTAGAAATGCAAGGTAAAGAAACAGCATGCTACCGAACAAGACATGAAACATTCATTTGAAACATTGCAGCCATAAATTAGAATTAATATTGCTTTCAGGTTACCCAACATTCTGCCATTTCGAATTGGAACACTAACAACCTGCTATATCTTCGTAAATGTGTCTCCCACGGAAACAGAGTATTTAGTACAAAACTGTAGTAACTTTATTTTTATTATATCACTATCTAACAGAAAAAAATAACATAGATAGGAAATACAAAAAATGTTTTTCCACGAGCACAATTAAACAAAAGAGACGGACTAAAGGAATAGTTACCCCAAAAAGCTGGTAGATAGTGCGAACAAGTCATTAGAGGACGCCATTCAGTATAAAGGTGACAGAGAGTAGACTTTTCGCAACAGTGGTAGCGTGAAAGCACGTCTTCCTCTGTAGACAGTTGACAAAAAATACTTAGCCACCAGTACAACCAGTCCTGTATCACGATCATCATAATAGCATTTTACTGGGTCCTAATAAGACGTATACAGGTATTTGAAAATGTGGATGGACTGCACTAAATCTCCGGACGTGCCATATGTTCTGGGCAGGCTGACGACTTACCGTACCACTGTTGAAAAACATCAGGAGTGTAAAATATCCAACTGAACGGAAATCTCTCAAAGACTGTAGCAACTTGTGGATTCCTCACGTCGTAAAGAAGATCACCAGTTGATCTCTTGTAGCAACATTGTGGGCCGGGGGTTCCAGGGGCTTGGTAAAATCGCACATAGCACACAACAGCTGAAGCCAAAGGGGAAAAGGGGCAAGAAACTTATTATAGCTTATTTTAAAGACGGATTGAATCGACTGTTCTCAAACCACTAAGAAGAAAGGTGCACAGAACTTGCATTAATTAGGGATTCATGCCTGGGAAAGCAGTCTTTTTTAATAGAATAATTTGGTGCTTTTAAATAACATAATAAAGAATACTTTCTTGGGAATTAAAATGAAAATAAATTAAAAGTTTCGCAATTCAAGTTTGGCACGATGAGAATCTGATATTTTCTCGTACAACTACACTTGATCGAAATTTTTTTGATAATTATTGCTACTTGAAAAGGAGAAAGAGTTTTAAACCGACAGCTGTCTTGAAAGTAGTCCCAGACGTCTCCACGAGGAATGTAATAGCGATGCCACCAAGTGCTCCTGAATCTCCAATCGAACCAAGCCATTCTCAGACTGCAGGGGCACGTGTCAGCAAACGGCGGGTAGTACACATCGAAGATTGGGTAGGGCGCCTGGCGACTGTACCAGTTGTGGCAGGATAATCGAGGGTTGACAAACTCCTTAGAGTGGCTGTCCAGCTGGAACACCCAGCGGCCTCTCTGACCAGAATTCCCAACGATGCCGCCCGGACGGAAAAGCAAATGTTCGGGTACATCCACATGCACGCTCTGGTCAGACACTCCACACGTGTAGCCCAATATGACATTTTTATTGGGCAGGAAGGCAGTGTCCCAGTTCATCTTGCAAGGATCGTAATTAAACATCCCATAGCTGTGGATAGAGTCTGTCAGTAGCACGACCTGGAAGGTGTTGGTACCCTGCAAAATCGACGAAATCGCGCCTTAATTCACTTATTGAAGCAAGACGCAAGAAAATTTCTCTGCAGTTAAGTTTTAATATTACAGCCCAGAATCAGTGTCATTCATTAATTAACGTGACTGTTCCTTTCAGTTTGTCGCGCCGGCGGTTTTGAAACTGCTCTAGTTCCATTGCTCCCAGATAGTAGATATTTGTTTTCATGAATACTCTTTGGCGGTGAAATTCAGTTTCCGTCACAAAATCAGGCTATATACCTTTATTATGATGCTGTCCCGTTTGTCTTATTCCTAGTTGATCCACCAGAAATAGTGGAAATATTGCTACAAGGGAACATAGTATTTCTTTCTAGCCTCAGTTTGGTTGTACTGTTTCGAATGGTAGAAAGTAAAGATGGCTGCCCCATGATAGATTTCTATTTGAAAAGCCTGCATACAAACTCACTGTTGCCTTTGCATCTGGCTGAACATTACTCCACGTGATAACCAGCGCCCAGTACGCGAGCCCTTCGTCGCTCCCAGCGTCCGGTAATACAATTGCCTTGATAGTATCCAGCATGTCCTGATCGGTGTTTGCATCGTACTGATCATACACCTTGCATTGCATATTGGGAGGATTAAAAAGACATTCTTTAGAAATCGACCATTGATGAAAGTACATATGAATAATGCTAATGGCACACGGTTTATGGAAGCCAACTTACTTAGACTTACTGTCTTGCTGTACTTCGTACTGAACACGATTATAAAAGTTTAAAGCAACTGTAACAGAGGATTCGCTTTTCAGTGCAGTGTTTAAAAAAGTGTTCGTGTTGTAGGCCTGCAATGTTTATGGTAAAAAAGTTCCTTAGGAAAAATGTTTCAATAGAATTTCGAGGAAAGAGAAAAAATTACCTGCCAGAAGACATTTTTCTTTGCCGAAAATGCATCAGCGTTGACATCTGCCCAGAACGGGGCAATCATTTTAATTCCGTCTGGGAACTTCAAACTTTTCGCACCGGGATATGCCCATTTACTGACGGATTTGTCATTTGACAGAACAATTGCACCATTATCGGTGAACTGCAAAGCAAAAGAAAATATCAGTTAATTTAAAGGACAAGATACTGATCTGGCACTTACAAAATTTAGTCGAAAACACGCCTTTAGTACTTTGAACCACAATTTGGGAGTCGGCGTCCGCGAAAGCGCATTTGTATCGTAAAATGTAATTTGCCAGCACATTTAAAAACTAAGGCAATTTTCCAATAATATTGCAATAATCCTCTTTTGTGACACAAATGGCAATCTTATTTTCAACATGTATTCTGGTGGAATTCTGAAGTGACAACAGTAATCAATCATGCTTACATAGATTTTCTCGTACAGCTCCTTGCAGTAGGGAAAGAAATTTGGCGGGAAAATGGTTGGTGATATCAAATCCTTCTTGGACTGCTGATTCTAAAGAAAGAGAGAAAAATGTTAATCACAAGTTTACTAATAACAGAAGGTTAGTATGGTCATGGAGCTATAGCTCTATGGTATGGTAAACTGTTGTCACTATTAACGGAATAAATATGGGCTTGGACGGCGTGGGGTGTTCATTTCTGACCGAATAAGGAAAACAAACTCTTACAATGGCCCAACCTGAGACAAAAGTGAAGGAAATAATCAGTGTCCGTTCCTCTCAGGTGGTCTTAAGACCTGACCAAGCGGGTATCCCCACCGTTAAAGACTTTGAAGCAGACCGTCCTACCCATGAAGCAAACAAATTATTTATTTCAAACATTATTTTTGTTGACAAATTTTAAGTCTTTCTTTTTCAAACACCTGTCTTGTTGGTGTGATTTGTCGTAAACAATATTTTCATACCGTGTACCGCTACAGATGGCTCAGAACCCGACGAGCCTGTTTATTGTGGATATAAGACCTTAAGATTGCGGACTCCAGGGAGTTACCGCTCAAACTTTGTGAACGTTCAACCAATACGAGGGAAAAGGACCTGAATAAGAGTCTAAATTTTAAGTGGCATCTAAAAAAAAATACAGATCAGCTTAAGAATGTGATTTATCAAGTATTTAAGAGCTCCAACTTCACGGGTTCCCGACGAATAGGAATGGCCAAAATGTGCAATGCATTTGCGAAGATTCATGAAACAGTGCTTTTAATTGTTTACAATTCTTCAGATTGCTTTGGGAATGTACAAAAAGTGTTGTACAAGAGGGATATATATGATACTTTAAGTCCGTATAGCAAACTAATCCCTACAGTCCTTACTGTTGTCCTATACTTTCTCAGATTTCCAGTATTGTATTGTGACTAAATAAAATAGTCTATAAGTGATTTAAAAACAAATACTGCATACCTCTTGCTTTGCGTTAGATAGTAGGGAATCGCCAACCTCGACCCCAAATGGAAGGAGATTGCCAGCTGCGAACAAACCAAAATTGTTTCTACATTTATATGAAGTGTACTTGGCAGAAGAGTACCAGCTTACATGTACACTTCCTAATATACAGGATCAGTTTCAAGCAACAGGAGGAACTAATTAACCCAACAGAAGGAGGTATTATTCTCTTCGTGCATTGTCTCCATTTCTTTCAGGAAACGGGACCATATACTCACACGCTTTATTAAAATCATACACGGGTGATTACTGCATGATACCCAGAGAAGTATTTCATCAAATACATGGGTACTGCACGAGACATAAGCCTACTAAGTCTTACCTACTACATTGAATCCGAATGCCTTCGATCTAGCACAGCCACCTGAGTTAGTTGCTGTACAAGTTACTACGTGAGAACCTACTCCGAAGACACCTCCTGATGGCCCGATGTTCGTGCCATCTCCTGTACAGGTAATGATTAGGTCATCGCCGGGCGTGGTCGGCTGAACGTTCCAAGCCACGGTGGAAGTTGTCTCTCCACTGTCGGTGCACTGTTCGCCTAAGTGTGGAACTCCCAAGGACGGAAATGCTGAATGGGAGGACAGACATGCAAGAAAATTGTGACTGAATTCTTAAACGACGGCCAATGAACCTTTAGCGATGCCCTGCCACGGGAAAATGAAATGGGTTTAAAAGTGAATGGGGAAATGTGCGAAAAGCCACGTAATAGCTTCAGATCATATATAGCAGGTTCAAGAAAACGCAACTACATAATAATGTCAAAAAATCGATGGGATGCCTTTGTCGCCGTAAGGTATTGCTCGAGACTAGATGGTGGCATACAGGAGATTTATGTGTGATAATTAATCCCTTTCTTAAGTCCACTAAAGTTTCAAAAGGTGAATTTATTGATAAGGAACATACCTAGATCCATTTCACTTTTAAATCGTGGTTTTGTTTTCTTACCCGAGACACTGAAGGAAATCAAGCATTGTGGGACGACACCGTTTTCAGTATCAGACGAACAGACAACTTCGTGCTTCCCTAACCCGAAATCGCCTCCCGTCAGGTCAACACTAGCCCCATCGATATCCTTGCAAGTGATGTCGGCAGGAGAGATTGGGTCGCCGGATGGCTTAACAGCCTTGACTTGAGTCCACGTGACTTTCACAGATGTCACGCCACGATACAGACACCGGTTTGCTACTTCCGGACAGTTCGTCCCGGCACTTACTGTTGTAAGGTAAGCCAATGAGGTCACACTCTTTCAACTGTTTTTTTTCTATGCGAATCCAGATCGCAAGCAGTGATCGGACGCTGGTTTTTCTGACACAAGAACCCACTACTAACCAAAACAGATAGTACGATCACTGATCGCGATCCAAATCTGCGTGAAACAAACAGGCCTTAATCGCATGCCTCTGCTCGAGCAAATCAAGGCAGGCCTATGAAAAGATTAGTTTAGATGTTATTACAGTTAGTTTAAATGTTACAGTTATTGGTTGACTGATATGCATTTGTTTGTGATGCAGCTTAAACTTCACTATCTCTGCAATCTTTCCAGAGCAAAAGGTTCTAGGAAAGAAGAGGCTGCTACGATAAAAAAAACCTTCAAGCTGGTGATTCAAGGCAGGATTTCTTTCACCTTTTGATGGACAACCTCTTCATAACACACGTAGGGCTGTTCACAGTCAGTTTACACTCAGGATTGCCTTCCATTTTTTTATGGGAGACTTAATTGGTGTTTCGAAATACGACAAGGTGAGTTCGAAAAATATACTTGTGAAAAGAGGCACTACACTAGATCGTGGTGGCAACTGTTCACAAATATAGCTTTTCACCGGACACAGATATTCAAAGCAAGTAGGTCAACCGCCTATTTCAGTGAAATGTGTATGTGTTTATATTGCCCACCTTCCTTACACTGTGGCCCAGTGTAACCTGGAGAGCATTCATCAATGCCTTTGCAGTTCTGAAAAGGTTCACCAGGCCCGGTGCACTGAGTTCCAACATCGCCCTCTATTACAGTGAAAAGAGAAAATGGGAGTTCCAGTCTGCATAATTCATACTGTGCAGATAATACCACGACCTGGTAGGCCTTATTTACTGATACCATATTGGAGCCTAGAGTGAAGAGTGTATGTATGGTCCCTTGACGCCCAGATCAAACCAGGCACACTCCATTCTCATTGTTTTATTTCATTGTTGAAGGCGTGTTTGTCTATTTATGTTTATCAGTCTTAATGGGCACCCTAAAACTGAACATCCGGTTCGTTGATAAAAATGTTGAAAATAAATTAACAGAACAAACCCGACATGTTCCTTTGTAAACTCGGGGATACGTGTTATCTGTTATCAGCTTTAAAACATGCTTCGGTTGGCATGGACTGGGTGTTGTTCCCTTACCTATGTTTTAAGAGAATTAGTTCAGTACTCAAACAACTACCCGCTCCTTGTACCTCGTTGTCATAGTGTCCATTAAAAAATAGATTAATTAACCACTTCTTAATCATTTCGTGCCTTTTTGCGAAGATTTCAAGTGTTGGTGTTCCACGACAATTTTTCTGGTTTTTGGCAGCAAAAAAGATAAATCAATTTGGCGGTATCCCAATGCATTCTTGGGCTTAAACTGTATATTACCTAAGACGACACAGTGCTTAAAAAGAAAAAAACAACATTATTTAAAACGCCGACGTGGACACGGTGAGCGGGACCTTACGAGAGCAGTCATGTCCGCAGTATCCGGAGGAGCATGTGCAGTATCCTTGCTGATTTGAGGAACAAATGCAATTGGGTGGGCTGCCTGTGGCTGAACACTTTTCTCCGTCTGTGCAGAACAAAAGTCAACAAATTACAAAAAAATGAACTTGATGGTGTGATTAGATATGGAGCAATTTGAGGTGGTCTTTATCAGCTAAAGCCCAATTTACTGAGGTCTTGAAAACGTCACTCACCGTTCACGGAGGAAACGGAGACGAGTACATCACACGTTGCATTGTTCGATGACTCGTCTGTCGCTGTGTAGCGCACCTGATGTGGGGACGACGCTAGATCGAAAGTGACGTTGTCGCCTACCTGATACGAAGAGTCTTTGATGTCAACACTGACGCTATATGTTCCAGAGTTATCATATGCGGACTTGACATCGGGAAGCGAGACGGTTGAGTAGCTCTTGTGGCAGTTTGTGTAAACCGTCACGTCATTTGGGCACGATATGTTTGGTGATGCAACATCTTCAAAGAGACAGATAGTATAAATTGTCCCAGCTATTTAAAAGCATTTTTCAATCCCGATTCGCTGGTTTGAATGATCAGATTCGTCCAAGACAGATTCACATGCTTCTGTTAACAACTGATTTAGTCATTTATGTCATCACTATACGCAAAAAATTATTTTCAGGCCACCATTTCCAGTGATGATCCCAGGTTCACAACTATTTTAAAATAACAAACCACCAAATTGAGGACAAGGAAACTTGAAGTACATCGACACACTTATGTTTACACAAATAGTATTCGCACAATTTACAAGAGGGAAAACAAACACCAGAGATCTCGATTCAGTTAACAATTTCTTATGTTCAGAGTCAGACCTTTCCTGTCTGGTCACCACTTCAAATACACGAGAAAATTCGATTTCACAAAGGAAATTCGTCTAAGCTGTTACACGGTGCTAACATTCAGAGATCTGATTTGTCTTCCTACAAATACTTTGAATTTGCGAGGTAAATTAGTCTTGCATGTGCTGAAGCATTTCTCTGTGTCTTCAAAAATAATTGGCCACGTCAAATGGGAACATATAAATAAAGTCCACGAAACACAGAATTTCTTCAGTTTTAAATCAATTGAAAAGAATTTTAAAACTTAAATAACGAGATATCAAAAAACTTCAATGACCTTTATTCTACTGCTCTTATTTTGTGTGCTCTGTGAAACATTATTGCCATTTTAACAGAAAATTAATTCAAGGAAACAAGCAAAACGTTGATGCGTGAATTACAAGAGAGAGAAGAAATACAGTGCAAAATTAAATATGACCCTTATGCCATTTTTGATGTCATTGTAAAGCTAAACAAACTTGAACAAACTTGTCGTTCAATTGTGTGGAAAACGATAAAATTAAATGTTACATATGTGCAAGGATCGATTTTTCTGAAACAAAATTTGAAAAAATAAAAACTTGTGAATGTGAATAATACTTTTAATATAAAATGTTGTAATACATAGAGTACATTACATTAGATTTCATGTCTTTATTCGTCAAAAAAATCTGAACAACCTTTTCCTTGTAAATTTCCTGGAACAGTTATAGAAAACGTAGATGCACATTAACCTATTTATATAGTGAGGTATGGTATTTTCTTGCAAATTACAGGACACAATCAATGGTTTCATCTTAAATAAATAAATTTCTTACCAGCGCACGATTTTCCATCTCCTTCGTATCCCTCCTTACAGGTGCAGTTAAAGCCCTTAATGGTGTCAATGCAAAATGCATTCTCATCACAGTCATGTAGTGGTTCCCGGGGGTCGCATTCGTCAACATCTACAAAAAGCATCACAACAGTGAATTTATTGCTCCAAAAAAGTTGGGGTTAACAACGAAACTCTTTTTAGAAGCATCCTTGCAAGTTATAGTTCGAAATGCTCTAAGCGCTGGAATGGAGCTCAAAACGATAAAAAAGAGAAACCATTTCGACAACACGAATCAAGAAGTTTTCCAATTTGAGTTGACAGCCCATTGTGAAGAGTCCCTTGAAGTTTCGTTTAAAATGTTAAATATATATTCCTTTCTTTCATATTTTCCACAAAGTAAGCCGAGCCGGAAACTTTACGTTATTACTTGCTTTCACCTGGTGATTCGGTTGGATAATCTGGAATTGTGCAGTATTCATAGTAGTCTGCACAGCAATCTCCGTAGACCTCGCACGCCCCGTCACACCAGCATCCTCCACGGGGCCCGTCTTTGAAACAGAAATTGCGGCAGCCAACTGAACAGAACAAGGTTATAAATAAATTTCTCAATTTCATGTTTTTTAATTTTGTCTAGAAATATTTATGCTACGAATTAAGCTTAAAGAGGAGGGAAACAAGGAAGTTTTATTTCACTATCTCTAAATTCCTTGAAAAAGGACTTTGAAAATATAGGCTAAACTTACCACAACCCTCTTCATCACTTCTATCATCACAGTCCGGGAAACCATCACACTGCCATAAACCGCTAATGCACACCGATTCTCCGCAATCGAAATCTCCAGGACGGCACGTGCTTTCAGCTTCGAAAAGGAAATTCGAACCAGCATGTTGCACTACTTTGTGGAAAAAAAAAACTAACTACAGCCAAACAACGCGCTGCTGCAAGTTCCAATGTGAAGTTTACTCATTTCGTTGTCCCACTTAGCTTTCATATGCAGTGTGCCAAGTGAAATATATGCTAGAAAACTCTATAGAAGAGAAGAAAGCTTTTGAACAAAATACTGCGTTCTTTTCAAAATAACACAGCAAAACACTTTCATCAAATCTTTGATCGGTGTCAGTTGACCAGTGTAGAATTTAATTGTTGCTACTTGTTCTCCACTGTCTTGAGAAGGTGATTTCCTCAATTTATTTTAAAAAAAAAGAAAGTCCCTCCCGACTTGTGAAAAAAAAAATTCATTCGGTCACTTCTGGTACCTTTTGTCGGGTTTGCTCCGTTAGAACTTGTAGATGACATCGTACCGGGCGTGAAGCCACTTTGTTCAGTGGATTTTGAATCTGTTGGCAAATAAATCATTTAGATAAATTGATAATTCCCGCAAGGTCCTTTTTAAAACCTGACGTAGAGCGGAGTTGCTCCCATGGGGATCCATTTTTTTTTTCTAATTACGTAATTAAAACGAAATTTCGGCAAAATGCAAAAACCTCCTGTTAATTTGTCTCTCTGTAGATGCTGAACAGCCTAGTTTAGTCACCTTTGACATGGGGACTTCCCTTGAGCTGAGTAATTCTTTTCCCAGAGCCTGCCTCCAGCCAAGTCCCATGGGGATTGTATGTAAATATCTAAGCCATGTGCTGATAATGGTTATTGACAAACCAAGTGCCTGGGCAAGCCTGGGCCTGTCTCATATCAATGGTCGGTCTCTCTGGTGTGTCTTTGAGCTGTCTAGACAGCTGCCTGAGTAGTTTCACTGCGTTGGGGGGGTGTCAAATTTTTGTTGATTGTGGTGGGACACCCCCCCCCTTTGGCTGGAAAAACGGTACCGTGACCGCACTCTGACCTTTTTTTGTGCGGGTTTTTTTTATTTGTTGGCACACCCTCTGATCAATTTAAATGCCAGTAGAAGGGAATGTGGATTTGGGAAGAGGGTTATAACGACGGGATCTCAATTGTATCATGTCCCAGTATTCACCCTAAAAAAATAGGCCCTGTGCAGCGGAGGGTCAATTGTAAAATAGTTTAGACTAATCCGCCTACTCATTAGACATAACTGCAGTGACACTGCACTCACATGCACATTCCTCAGCTTGACATGTGCGTACATTTGGCAAATCATAAAGCCGTATTGGTTTAAGAGGCACACCACCTGTGCACAATGCCACCGCAGAAATCGCTTCTATTCTGATTGTCAAATTACTCAATAAATTCAATCCTGTGTAGATGGATTTGAGAGTCTATACGATACACGATATGATCTTCTTTTTCAGAGTTAAATGCCCAGACGTGCAGGCTCTGATAAACCGAGGATCATTCCTTCACCGAAACTTGAAAGCCATGCATATTTATCGTCCAATATAAATAACACACAGCCTATTAAACCAAGGATATGAAACTCAACTTCAATTACCTTCTGTCTGGTTTTCCCCATAAGAACTCGTGGGTGAGACTGTAGGCATGGGGCCATTTTCAGTGGATTTAACACCTGTCGACAAATGTATTACGATAAACTTTTCTTGCAAAGCTCAAAAACACTCCGTGAGTTTTGTACAATATAACATTACTGGTTTGAATCCCATGTAAACACCCTACGACATTACTTCAAAGTTTTGCTGAGTTTGGATAAACTCGACCATGTTTGGGAGCAAATTGCCCTGATCTAGGGCAGTTAAAATTTACTGAGGAAAAACCTGTAGTGAAATACGAAGTACCAGACTAGTGCATATATCGTTCTATTGTAGTAATGAGTAGAACAAAATAATTAAATTCAACGTTTACCTTCTGTTGCGTTTACACCAATGGGACTTATTGGCGAACCTGCAGTAGGTGCACTGGATTTTAAATCTTGCTACAAATTAATTATTGCAATCAGTATTCTTGCTAAGCTCATGTTATGCACAATAACATAACACTGGGTGTACAATGTTGTAAAATGGTTGGTTCATATCCCTTGCTAATATTTGCCGACACAATTAATCTACCTTTAAGGACAAACTACACATGGTCCAATAGGCAGCTGAATATTCCCCACTCAAAATGTAGTGTACCTTTCATTTTATCACACTAAACACTAAACTATACCAACCAAGATTATTACGCTAAACGTTAAGCTGCTGTTTTGTTTGCTCCAGAAGAGCCTGTAAGTAAAACTGTGGTCTGCAAAGAGTCAACCCCTTCAGGAGATGTTAAATCTGTCGACAAAAGAATTCTTAACATTGTATTTCTGGCAAGGCTCAATGACACTTTAATCGGAAAAGAATATTGTTGATTCCGACCATATGCCCGATCATTTCCTTCGACATTTCCTCAGGCTTTTGAACTTTCCGTTCATTTTCGACCACTTTTCAGGATAAACTGCTTACACGAGTTGGCTGTTGCTCTACTGAATTTTGCTTCCTTTTTACATTACCTGGAATGTTAGTGAAAATCTCTGTCACAGCTGTGGCTATCATGGGTTTGGTGGATGAACTATCTGTGAACCCTTTAGTAGTTTCTGCAATAGTAAAAAGAAATATTAAATGTATGACTTTGTTACAGTTTGATTACGGTCTTTCTTTTTTAAGTCTTCAAACTTTACTAACACTGCAAAAAAAAAAGAATTCTTTGTATTAAGGGATATAGGTTTATACTCTATACATTATTTATTCTTTGGTCTTTATATTGCGTAAGCTGTTCATCCAAAAAGCGGTAAATGGGCCGGAGTTGAATTGATTGTTGGTATGCCAGTTCTTGGGTAAACTACAGCATTGAGCAGATTTCTTAAATTGTTCTTCACTAGCAGGGCTGGGTATTAAAGGCTGCTTAGGGGCGTTGGCTCCTCACTTGAGGCAAGACTGCATGGTGGACACCTGTTCGTCGGGAAGTTATAGGTTCCTAGAACCGAAACGTGCCAACCTGTTGCGTTTGGGAAGAGCCCCACACAGTCTGTCGGCTGGTGGTCACGTTTATCTTTGCCTCCTCGTCCCCCAAAATTGATTCCAACATGTTCTAGACCAGATTAATCGCTTCAGCCTGTAAGTATCTTTCTTTTTTTGTGTGATTCATTATATGAAATCGTAATTGGTGGTATTTATAACCACGATGTTATGTGCAGTTTATGCTGCAAAAGCTGCATTGCTGGTAATAATTTAAAATTTTATTTCAACCAGGGTTTTAATGAGAGTTTAAAATTGGGCGTGGCATACCGCACTGAGAGACAACACCGGAAGGCTGAACCAGTGTTAACCAGAACAGCTGGATCGTCACCCAGCCCAGAGACGCCAGACACCCTACTCTGTAGACCACGTACTGGTGCTCAACCAAGGCACCTCACTTCCCCAGCAGAGCCAGTGAACTGTTGATTTGGGCCTGATTCCTTTGGTGATTTGCAAAATATTCAGTTCATTAGTTCACCTTATAATTAATGAACCCTCAGTTTACGTACCTTTGGTGTGTGTGATTCCCTCTGTAAAAGACATGGACGTCGTAATTTTACCGATCGTATCGTCTGTAGTAGCTTCTGGAACAGAAGAAAATAATGCACACGTGGAGGGGTGTAACCTAATTGTTTTCAGTTCCAAAGGCCAAATAGGGGAACGGAGAAAAACATGGTTATTTTGTTGGGAAGTACCTTCAGTTTGTAGGAATGCCTCTGATGTCGTTGTGGTTATCATAGATTGGCCGGTTGGAACAGCTGTGCCTCCTACAGCAGTAGTTTCTGTAATAAATACACAATAAGTGTATTAGCGAGATGACACTGACTGTCCAACCCTTCATCTGTAGCATAGATTTCAACTGGGTGGTGTAGGCCTTTCTTAATATTTATGCAAATTTTATTTGCCGCAACTGAAAACGAGGCTGAGGGGACTCGGGAGTCAGAATGCTATAATCGCACCTCATTAGTCAAAAGGCGATGCCTTGGTGAGGCATCTTTGAAAATCTTTCTCTCTGTAGTGCTTTAGCGCGTAGTCAGGCTATTTGTTCTATCTCGGCGTAAACAAGCTCCATGCAAACCACTGTGTCCAGTATATAATTACCACGCAAGAATCGTTTCCGGTATTGTTCTAACATAGCCGGAAAGTCAGCGGATATAATAAGCAAAAACGTTGGACGCTCTACCTACCGTATACTGATGTGCCATCATTTGTCAGAGATTCAGACGTGACGAACTGGGTGATAAATGCGTTTGTATTCGCTGTAAATTCTGACATGGCAAAATATTACAACCAAAAGGCAAATATGGAGAAAAAAAAACAATGCGTTAAAATCTAGCTGACCAAAGGCATATGCAACTACTCTTGACACGTAGAGACATAAAAGCACCAGTCTCTACAGCATTCACGGAAACGCAAATTATCCCGCTCTCAGAAACCGATGCATACAAAGAACTCAAATTTCCTACAGATGCTAGGGCCACGTTCCGCCCCGATCATCGCAGTTTACGTATTAAAATTACAATCTCAGCTCACGAAGGTCATGTTTGTAAACCATTTCAGACGTATTTGCTTGACATATAATTACTTTGGAACTTAAAACGGGCTAAACAACTGTGATACGGAACTTGCGATGAAAACGCTGAGTTTCATGTACACGTACTGTAAATTGTGACCTAATGGGAGTTTACGGTTTATATTTATTTCACATCGATTAATAATGCATTCATCGTATTTTGCTTGTCTTTATCCCAACACATGTGCAGTGGTACAGCACATGTCAACCTACCCTCAGCTTAAAACAAACAAGATAGTTTCGAAAAGGGCCATTTAGTGCTTTAGTAGGCCTAATAACAATTTAAGGGGAACATGCAGTGGATATTCACCTCCACATGTTTTAATGCATGTGACACTGTGTTGCAATAATACAAAGAAAATGTAAGTACGTTTTTCATCGGTTTTACATTCTCAGACAGTATCTAATAACGTATGAATGAGGTCGCTGTTTTTTATGTCACACGAGGCACTCCTTGTCAAAAGAACATAACAGTGCAAATACCGATCCTTCAAAATCATCCATCAACAATATTTGAGGAAAGATTTGCCACTGCTGTTGTCCAAACTGTTGAACATGCAAACCAGATTTTAAAAATAGTGCCTCCTCAAAAAGTGTAGAAAAGTATGATACATAATATTGCACACAAAGCTATGGAGATTTAGCACCCTCAATGCTGCTTCAGACAGCCATTTTCCCCACCAGCTTCCTGGGGTTTCAAGCAATATAGACCATTTATTTTTCAACACTCTCAAATTACATTTCGTCAAATTCCCAAGGCTCTTGGCGAAATAATCCACAACCAGGACCCAGAAAATTTTGAAAAAGTTTGGCTTTAGGCCTACATCTTTAGAAATGTCGATTTTAGCAAGCAGAAAATAACTGACTGCCTACAACTTGTTATCGGTGTGAAATATCAAGCTCTTCCTAATCAGAAAACAGAAGTGCTGATGCATGGTACACGCTTCAAACGAAATTTAGCAATTAAATATAATTTTGATATGGCCCTATAAAAATGTTTACACCCTGAACAAGGGATGTCCAATTCCTGAGCTTTGGCATTGCTGACACCATCAATATATCGAATATGTTCAGTCATGGCAAGAAAAATATGAGTCAAATCACTAAATAGTTTCATAATGAATGGAGTAGGACCTGCGGAATACTAGTGCCTAGGGTCTGCCAAACACTTAGCTAGGCCTTACAGTCTGTGTGCCTATATATATGTCTTTCCAAAAACGCGTTCATTTTGCGACATGTAAACTTAGCCCTCAGACGATTATCTGGCTATAGAGTATTGTTTGTGCATGAGCGTATCATTTATGTTAATTTTCACTTTTCTGATGTTGTTTGTTGTTGTTTTTCTCTCGTCTAACAAGCAGATCTCCATAAAATGGTGGTGGTTGTGGTTGTGGTGGTGGTGGTGGTTTTGTTTTTTTCCCAGGGTCTGTGTGCATGTACGTCGTTTTAACCATGACCCCGATGAATGTGTAGCCTACCTACGGCAAGTCTTTATTATTGGTTTAATATGGTGCAAATATGTCATAGATTCTGCTCGAATCACGACAACCGTAAGCCATTGTTTTGTCACAACGGTGCTTTCCGTGACAAATGTGCACAGACACAAAGTCGAGGAAAGTCAGATCTAAAATATCTAAAATATGAACATGGGAAAGTAAATATATCTCGGATTTGATTTGCTGATTTCAGGCTGTTACGTATGCTCATATATGAGGCTTTATGGTCCTTTACATGTACATACTGGGCCCTGATTGATGATATACTGCAATTCTGCACGGAGCAACAATAATGTGTTATGTGGAAACATAACCAAGTTGAAGCCAATCGATAGCTTTCTCAGATCGTGGCCAGTTGTTTGTGTGTCTCTTGAAATTTCTGGCTAGACGCGGCCATCAACATTGATTGGCTGCTTTCGTATTAGAGCGAGCTCACGATTACGCGAGAGCCAATCAAATGCCACCCTTTTGACCAAAATCTGTTTTGCCGGTTTAAACCGTCAAATAAAACTGACTTCTTGGATTATGAATATTAACGAACTTCAGTCATCGGTGTAATTGGTTTCAAAGTTGAAATTTAATTAGGATGACATTAGGATGACAACATAAGGCACTAACGAAATTAATATTTCCTTTCTTTAAACGTGTTGAGCAGTGTTCCACAAGATTTATATATAGCTAATCACTCCATCCTGTTTTCAATGAAAATTTGAAATCAAACATTCATGGATGGATTAGGGCACCCTTTTTATATTCTATGGTTCTTATTTCCAACCGACCCAATTTTGGGCTCCCGATCATGGAAAAAAAGCTTTCTTTCCCCCGCCAATCTTGCTAAAAAGACCTAACCCCCCCAAAAAATAAAAACTGAAGGGAAAAAAATGGCCAGCATGACCTAAGAAAACAAAAGCCCTGAAAACTTATGATTTCGCAAACGACAAACAGCGACGGTCGGCGTTCGCGTGAACATTCAGTATACCGCATCTTTCCGTTGCCCACTGAGGTTCATGCATAGCCCTACACTTTTCTTGACCCGGACTCGTACAAGGGGATTTTCAATGTGAGCAGCGTGGTACTGCATAGCAGCATACAAACTTCCTCAGTCTAGAGCGGTATGTTTTGTGGTTTCGGGTAACAATAAGAACATGTACATGTATATTCCTGCATTTGCATGCAAATATACACACAAACTTTATTTTAATTTGTTTTTCGATTTTTTTATACATTTATCTTTGTTTACCACTGATATATATCAAAAATGCAGAGAGAACAAAAAGGCCCCTTTACATGGAAAATTGAGGTTTATTCAGTCATTTATACACCAGCAACATGGATTTTTTGAAGGAATTTTATTTTTCGACCGACCGACCTTATCTCAAGTGGTAAAGGAAATGAGAACCATGGAGTTTACTAAAGGTGCCCTCAGCTCCTAGCAGAGTTTTCTTAAAAACGAGAACATTACCTGCTGTGGTTTGTGACTGTGCAGTTCTAATGGTATAAGCCCACATCAAGGCCAGGAACAGTAGTTGGGAGAATAGGCCTACTGGCCGATGCATTTTGCCAGCTTCACTAAAGGGTGCACATTTGAAAGTAGAGGTTGGAATAACAGATCGTGGCAACGTCTACTAGTTTCAATTCACGTAGTGAGTGTCGATTGCCAGTTTCTAGGACAACTGATGTGACGTACGCACAGCCGTCGGGAGTCAGGCCAGTGATGCGCAATATCAATGTTGAAAATCACTATAAAATGCCTTCCAAAGTCCAGTCATCTAACCCAGACGTGAATAAGGCTTGACAAAGGGCTATGAAATGCCGAGCTGGCAACACATTCTTCAAAGCAAAATGTCATTCATTGCTGTAAAACAACTTTTTTGAAGATCTGAACATTTACCTTGTATTGAGTTTTAACCTTTTTATGTAACTAGCATGGAATGCTTGTTACATCGATCTTTCCTTATATTTAGGTAACAGCCTACTGTAACTGTATACTTTGCAAGATGGAAAATTACAAAGGTTAGATTGATTAGGAAACCATGTTTCTATTAGTAGAAATGGACTTTACATGTGTCTATATCAAAGTCGATCGCAGAAGGGGAAGAGTGCAATTTGCGCTGAAACAAACAAAAACTGTATCTATGACGACGGCTCTTTTTGTTTTGGGGATCACGTTCACACTACAGGGACCTAATGATATGTTATTTCTTCGCTGTGGTATCCGTGCGGGTGCCGATCCAGGAGGTAGAGGTCAACTGCCCTGCACTCACACCAGAAAATTCAATACACGGAATACACATTTCATGTCAGCTTTGCCATAGCATAGGGCTTTTCTGTATTATACTGTCTAGAGAAAAAATACATTTCTGCACATAAAATACAATTTATATGCATAGGCCTATATCAATTAATAATAAATACAAAAATATATCCGTCGGGCCTTGTCCCCGGAAAAAACTGCCGGATCCGCCCGTAACGACGTCAGCTGAGATTTACGGACCAGCCCAACTTGCACAAAGAAACGTACCCAACATTGTTTTTGTTTACCCGTTAACGACTTTTTAAATTTATCAAAAGCAAACTTAAGAGAGGGCACGCAGTCAGTTAACCAAATGTCTGAATGTTCTGAGAACTCTTGTTTGAGGATGCGCCACACCTGTTTCGAAGTCACAACTAATTATTCCTAACAAAAAGCCCGCTACGTGGCTTACAGAAGAAGACAGCTTATACCAATAAATACCAATAAATCTTACAGAAGCACAGCCAACAATGCCCAAGCATAACTTTAATTTTAGAGCGTAGTTGCAATGAATTTTTTGACACATTTTTTCTGTATTCTTCCTCAGAGTATTTAACTCTTTTACTTTCCTATTTCTTTTAAGGCATTAAAAAGTGCATGCTTTTAATTAAGCAATTTAAATTAATCATGCTTTCCTGGACAACCGAGTGCGCTGTTGCTGTGAAGTCATCTAGGAAGACATGATGCCCGGAATTTCCTTTGAAGACATTTCTGAGACAGGGATTAATGCCTTCTTACTGATATGCACATAAACAACAATGAATCAGCAAAGTCCACAAAAATCTACAAAAATGCAGGACTTGTTTTGTGTACAGACCAATGTGTAACTGGGGCTTCTTCATGAGACGACATCACTGTTTCGCTTATGAGTATAGAAATTTTCATTACCATAAACACCAAAAAGTTGAAATAAAATTAACTGCGACATGAGGTTATATTTTTGAGCTCTGTGTTCAAAAACACTGATTGCAATTACCCTTTAAGAATGCCAATGTTTGCTAAAATAATCCTTCACTATTGAAGAAGTCCCTGTGTCGAACACATAATCGATCACGACAGTTTTGTCGTCGGCGTGTGTAACACCACAATTCAGCTAAGGAGATACAGCAGACCTTGCCACTTGGCCGCGACTTGCAGTTAAGCAGGTATATCAATTGTCGGATGTGCACTCAATCCTGAATCATTATTTATATTATGTAAAGATTGCCTCGTCATCTATGTATTGTAGAAAATCTAACTTTGCTGACAACATCCGTGAGCATACGTACCTATAAGTTCGTTGGACATAATTTAACCACTTGACAATGGAGAAGCATGAAATGTTGCCTTAGACCAAATACCCACGCTAGAAATCCGTGAACTTTGCACTAGTAAAGCAAACTAAACCGTCCGTTTCTAAGGCGACATCTGTTTGTTTTGATGTGTTCTCACGTATAGCAACGTCCAATGCATGCTCTGTTTCGCTTTGTTTTGTGCAGTGTTTTCTTGATATGAGAGGGATCGTCGGCTATTAAACTGTACCTCGGTTGTCTTGGTAATTTATACAAAGTATCAATTTCCCATCCCACGCTTCTCTTTCACTGTTCACTTTGACCATATTCATCTTGGGAAAAATAATTGCATTCATTAAAGTGTTTGAGTAATGTTTTAATTTCAGCTACGGTTTGATCCACTGACCTATGACGGATGTTGCTTCGGACTTTAATCTCGGCCCGGCATCAACAACCACTTGCAATATATTTGCCAGACAAATAAAAGCTTGTATCTTCTGCTTGTTTTCCTCTTATCGCTAAACATTTGTTGATTCTGCAAGTAAGGCTTGGGTAAACATACATGTATAGTCTGACTTCCCCTTTGTCATGACTGCCTCCATGGGGTATGATTTGGTAAAACTTACACCTCTTTTTATTGTCTTCAATTAAAAAATAAAATTCAACTAAAATTTAAAAAGAACAATAATTTGAAAATTCAGTTCTCCTAACTCTGACTAAACAAAAACCAATTAAATTTATTCTGGCACTCAGATTTCTTTAAAATCCACTTTTACCTTGTTTTGTCGGGTAATTAAGAGCACGCGTACAACAAGCTGAATAATTGCGAAATATGCTCTTTCCTTCTGTAAAACACCGCTTCCCAGTCCAGTCCTACGTGAAAAAGTTGCGACCTTGATAGCGATTACATGCCCAAGAGACCTTGCTATCTGTCAAAAGACAAGACTGACCACACTGAAAGTGCCACAAGGTACCACTTTCCTATAATTTGTGATATGCCATGCCCTTAGAAGATTGCGGCAGGTACATGTACTTTTTGTTCAGCGTCAGTGATCATTAAACAAGACAGAATGCACTTCTGTTTTTTGAACCATCATAAAGCCTTGAGCGGAATTCACCCCTATCAGGGCTACACCCCATATTGATGGAAAAAAGACACCATTTCTACATTCTGAAAATCTGGAACACTGCTAAAGGCTCGACATTAAGATTAAAAGCACTGAGATTATATCACAGAAAATGTGGAGATAAGAAACTGTTCAGAAAGGTTTCATTGAATATAAAAGATGTGGTCAAACATTTGACACCGAAGTAGACAAATATCAGTCAATTTATCATCAGTTCTTGCAACACGCTCCAAACAATGGACTATCTTACAGAAATCATCTAGGTGTGAAAACTGTAAACCTACAAACCCTATGGTAGAAATGGTGAAGCATTCGTCGATAAAGGCAAAACAGACATTTTGTTTGGTCATTATTGCAAAGCATGTGACTTGCGGTCACATCAGAAATATCCAAAGAAAACATTAGTCCATCTACAAAGGAGGAAAATATTATATCAGTCAAAACTATTTCATGACTAAAAATAGAAGATGTGTCTACGTAGCTATTACTTATTTATGATACTTCATTGTTAGGATAACAATACAATATCTTACATCTGATCCAAGATATTCTGCGACATGTGTGTGAGTAATGGGGAGGAAACAATAGCTTCATTATTGTATTATTGTTTGTTTTATATTTCATTTGTAACGCTTTTCGCCTGGTCAGTTGAAGTCCACTACGACAACTTCTGTAAGAAACAGATGCTTTTCGAAAAGAAAGAGTCCAAACTTCCTGCAAGGTATTGGTAAAAAATATTTGAACAAACACCTATTTCCAGCTGTTCCCAGCTTGGTGGTTACGCACCATTCTGCTATGATACTACAGTACAAATGAACTACTCTCGGTCAGTTTCATGATACGATTAGCGTGGTTCTACTCAATGAATGGAGAGGACAGCTCAGTCTCCCCCAAGGGAATTCAAAGTCGTTATACATCCCTTCAGCATCCACCCACTGATCTTATATGTCTTTTGCCTTACCCCTCGGACAAGTCTTAATCGACCTCGATACTGTTTTCCGATACAGTATCTGCGTATTGCCTTGCGACCTATAAACTTGAACTGCGGGGGGAGGGTCTTGCTGGTTGGTCACAGACGGACGCCCAAAGAGGGATCCCAATACGACGCTTTTAGAGGGCGGTCTACGCACTTCAGCGTTTGAAAACGAGGCTGTATGTGTCAGCTGCGGTTCCTAATACGATCAGACGACTGAAAGTAAGGAGTCAAGACACAAATACATAAAGACTTTTCAGGCTGCATTTTTTTGTGGAAGAATCTTTCAGGATGATCGCACACGTAAAATTAAAAGAAAAATAACAGCAATTTACCGCCAAATGACGAACCTGCGATGGTCGTGTATCTGCATGTGCAGTGGGCGTGGTTTAAACTGAAGTGGCGTTACACTTACGAACCGGATACTGCATGTACTGTATCGACTCCGTGGGTGCGCGCGAAGAAGTTCAACACAGAGAGCCTCGGTTTCGATATGGATATGCGCAGACGGCGCTAATGTGAAATCCCTCTATTGTCCTTCTCGAGTGAGTGATGGTGCCGGCAGCACGAGCAAAACACCTCAGTAATGCAGAATATACAAGGCAAGTGGTGCGCCTCAGCGAATTCACTGCAATCAAGACGAGGCTTGCTGCGTGTGTTCATGGTAATAAGAACAATCTAACTTATTGGAAATGTGACTTTTAAATAGCTTTATATAAAATGAAAAAACGTAACGTCACAAAAATGTTACTGCACGTTTTGGGGTATTAAATTTTGGACTCTGAAAAACTTTCAAACAAAACAAGTTCCCATTTGCATGTCCTAGTATCATGAAACGTTCTTTAATCGGTCACTCTTTTGACAAAATACATTACACCTTGGAGCAATACTAGATGCATAATTTTTGTTAGTAAGCTCACCTGCAGCGAACAAGATAACGCTGAGGTTAAGCAGAACCAAAATGGTAGCAAGGACTTCGGCTCTGTCGGTACTGCTTCCTGGAGAAAAAAGCAACGACGCCATCAACAGATTTAGGAAGATGGTTACAAGGGAACACATCTGGAGACGGCTATCTGTAGGCTTCAAGTACGCATGTAGGAGCAGGAATCCAACGGATGCAGCGATGGTTGCAAACATTGCGAAGTGGTCATCCGGGCCGTACAACGGCACAAACGACGTTTGGACAATCTTACGGGTGAGCTCAACAATTTCCCAGAACCAGAACTCTGGCTTGCAGTTTCCATACAGGAAGGCTTTCCAGCTGATCTCAGCCTCATGACCTCGCCCTCTGGAATTGACAAATGGGTCGCTGTCTCCTTGATTGGGACTAGAATCATCTTCGTTTCTTGGCTGTGCTGTTGACCCAGTGATACTACGGTCCAACTGATCCAATATCATTTGAAGCGGATGCTGTTGGAGACTTTCCCTTCTCTCTGCTCCTTCTAATCAGCAAACTCTGGTATTTGCTTGGGCCAGAATGCCCTCTTTCTTTCGTCCCCTGCGGCTCATCCACAGGAATACAAACAACAGGGAAGGGAAGCCAATCACAAAGCAGAGAGAAACCTCCGCAGCTTGGTTAAAATGAACTCAATTTATACTTACAGGAGAAAGAGCGACTGAAGATTAAGCAAACTGCCGTAAGGTGTCCTCAGAATTACCGCTCGTTTCTGTAAAAGAACCGTTGGTTTTGTCAAAGAAGGTTATGTAACATAACATTTCCGTAATCACTCAATCAGAATGAGATTCCTGCTATAATGTGGAATTTCACTGCCTTTCACTGCCTTCAGCTTAGAAAATTGTCAGTTGTTTTGTGGATGAAAGTCAATGTTAAATAAAATGGGTGATTTTTTTTCACAGTCAGCTAAAATAGTTTTTAACTTAAGTCTATAGTGAAATGCAGGATATTTGTTTGGTGTTACTCTCTAAAGAAAATATCAAATAAGTCCCCCTTATCACAGCTCATTTTTTTATAACTAGATGTTAATTTTACTCTGTAGCAACTAGCATCACATATTAATACAGTGCTCTTCGGCTATATACGTTCGTTTGTTAAAAGGAAAGTAAATAGATAAAAAATAAATAACTAAATAATTAATATTTCTTTTTTTGAAAAAAGGTAAGCCAGTAGGAGTTCCCATATAAGATGAATGAAATCTTTCCGTTACATTCGACATCATAATTACATCATGTCGAATGCGTGCACACAAACACTGGCAACGTAACTCTTCGCCTTGTGAAGACCATCAACTACTATGAAATAAATATAGCCTTATACATCGTATATTCTGTATAGTATGTACCGATACTTCCGGTGATGAACATACTGTTCAGATCGGTTAGTTACCCACGGATATTCAAATGCCTGGGCCAATCTGCTTGCTTTGTTTTTGTTCGGTTTCCCTCGGTTTCCGCATGTGTACTTCCTTTGTAAAATGTACAATGATCATATAAACACTAACCATTATAATTACATCTTTTGTTCTTATGAAAATGCTGCAGGTGAAGGACAAGGACGATTTTTGACTTTTGACACATGGCCTGTGTAGCAAGCGGATATTCTAAGTGTTCAATGATATGATGATTGTGTTTTGGGAGCAAAAGTTACAAAAGGTAGCACAAAAGTACATCAAGACTCCTTGGTTGCTTATGAATCTAAACTAAATCATCCATGGGTGATGGTAACGACGTTTGTTATAACACAATGCTCCGGTGTCATTTGGAATCCCTACTGGCAGTTCCGTGAGACCTCTTTCCGCACAGTCGACGATGCGTAAACCGTGTTGAGCGATGCATGCGCAATCTTTAAAGGCCTCTCGGCTCTCGGCCGCTGAGTCCTTAGATGAGCCATAGCCTGCGATCAGGAGACACCGAACCAAACAGCAACCCTTCTCCATTACGACAACGGCTTCTCGGGACTGTAATTATTGTCTCTGGAGCTTCGGAAGTTATTTTTTTTTTTCTAATTTCTGAATCTGAATTAACAGAAAGTAAATATTCTTCTTTTGAATTACACGTCGTCACGAAAAGAAGCCATGAAATGGGAAGCAAGTTCTGCGGAACACGTAAAACTGTAGGAATTTGTATCACTGCGTCCACCTTCACGGGAAACAGGACGTGGAAACTTCTCACCCAAAGGTTCAGCATCCCTGCACTTGTAAAATAGCGCCCGTATGTGGATTAGCCTTGCATGATCGATATAAAGTTTACAAAAAGTTTCGGAAAACAGGCAAGTCAATTTCTCCTTTGTGTGAACAATAACGTGGGAAGTACTACACCTATTTCTAGAGACTGCTTTATGTTTTGTTTGTCTCCAAGGAGTTTCCTGTTTGGAAAATGCAGCAATTTAGGCATTTTAATGAGTGCCTTTTGAGTTTTGACTTGCATTGAATGAGCATGTTACGACTGAAGAGGGAAATTCAACTTAATTATTATGACTTGACAAACATTGTACCAAGGTCTTTTCGATTTTGTATCTCCTTTGTCATAAACAAAAGAACCAACTTCGGTCATTTATACCACTAAGGCTTCCGGAAGTGTTTTAAAAACTGATACATGTAATTTACATTCCTTTTTTATTATCAACATGTAGCCAACCTCCTGATCTCGACAGTACTTTATTTTTTTCAGAAACAATTCCACTATTCTGCCGAAGTTTTTTTCGTCTGTCAATGTCTTCTGAGTTGGGGTGCGGTGTGCTCTTTAGACGAATAGCCCCTCCCCCTTTCATAAGCGATAAAGACACAGAGGCGTGAAGCTGGATCGTGAACACCAGACAATACTTAAAATTTGACGAAGGGTGAAAACAATGCAGCGTGACATGCACAAAACTATTTAATAGGCCGGGCCGTCTGTGAGTAGCCGGCGTGATCCATCCGTGGAGTCGAAACGTAATCTAATATCTCAGGCGTCATAAATCTCACCCAAGAACAGAGAGACGTACGCTCTGTGAAGATCTTCTCACCGAACAATACAAAAATCTTACTGCTAATTGATCATACTCCATTGTATAAGACAAATGCACAAACTTTAAATAAACACGTTACGCATATTTTATTTACTCTCTACTATGCCAACACAATTTGGTATTAAAACAACGCCTTCGACGAGAATTATACCTACGACGCATAATTAAATTTAACGAATTGGATATTCGTAAGTTCAAAATGAGCAAATCAAGGAGCAATAAAACAGTGCATCAGTACTTGAACCAAACCAGTACGTGTAATCGTAATCAAAGACTAAACAGCCCATCATAATGGCAAGAAAAATATTAGGTTTACCTGTTGAGTCTTAGATGAATAAAATGAATGATGGTGGCTCCCATAATATGCTCATAAGCTACACCGACATGTATAAAGAGAGATGTTGAAAGCAGCAGGTCCACGCATACAACTGAACAGTACATAAAACTATCTAATGACGGCTTTGACAGTGTTCCACCCGTAAATTCTTAATTTCCACGATTGTACTTAGCCAAAAATTCAACCTATTAACATGATGCCCCCAAGCCTGACTTTATAATTGTATGCCCCGGCGGCGGAACGATTTCAGCGTGAGGGGGCCAGTGGTTAGACCATCAGGCATCAGCCATTCATAGGCCGATACTAACATTGAGCCCCACCTCACTATAGGGCCTACAAGTAGTGGGGAGCCCATACCAGCCTCCCGCACCCCCAGTCGAAAAAGTGTGGGCGTGCACTGGCCCTCCTGCTTCCGCAGCCAGCGCTACAGAGTTTCAACTGCTTCACAAACGATACTGAAGGCATTTGAATCTATCTGACTATAATGAAGAACTTTTTTTGCAGTGCATAACATTATTAATAACACAATTGATATCCAGTACATGCACGATACATATGATAATGAAGTATAAATGTAATGAACAGAACGGTGTGCATAGTAAGGAAGTCCAAACAATTCTGCACTGCAAGTTTCCTCAGTATAATGCTCTTCTGTACACACGCTTATTTTTCTTTTAGTAACCTCAACCTTCCTCCGTACAAACAAAGCCACACGATCAGAATGTTCGCTTGTTACGTTAGTCAACATGCATTTCCGTCACTTTCCGGTTCGCAAGTGTGACGTCACTTCGGTTTAAACCACGCCCACAGCACACGTACACTGCACATAGGGTTACATGCATTGATCGCCGTTTACACGGAACCATGGAACCGGAGGTTAACGCGCAACTTCAGCAATTGTCCAATGTGAGCCTGCACATCGTGGCACGTCCACCTTTATGACGAAATCATTTACGAACAGGATAAACTTAACTCCTAATGCTGACCACAGTCCTCTTACAAGGCACACCTGCACATGAGTAGAACGCACTGCGTTGTCTTGTTAATAATGCTACCGTCTACCTGTTACCGACGCCATTGCTTTTCACTTTCCAATCAGTACTTAGAAAACCCTTCAAGTTCAAACAAGATAAGATAATTAAGATACAATAATTACAAAACGGGAGAGCGACAAATATTAGTAGAGAAGCTGAGTTGCAATGACTACAAAAGCTATCAGTAGGAGTATCATTTTGCGACACATAATACTTTATTATGTCCACTTCCGTAACGCCTCTGTTAAGCCGAGCATCCGTTCCTTTCAATGTCATCCATGAACTGTTGCACACTGTTTGCAATCCTCTGCCACTTCTTGGTATTTTGGATCTTGGAGGCAGAGGGCAGCTCGTAGAAGGACATCCTCTCATCAACCACGTACTTGTAACTGTAACAAAAACGTCGAAAGAAGTAGCATTTTTTCAACATGCGGTCAAATAGTTATTGATCAATGATGCACGAAACCATGTGCTCAATTGTGCCCAATTTGCATACATCATTTGCATACTTTTGCAGCCCCCCGCCATAAAAAGAAAAAATACTTTGGAGCCTAATTGCTGTTCATGTATCTTTGCTTATTTTGCTCATGTGCATTCGGTAGCCTTGAAGTTACATCCTCCAATATGTTGAAAGAATGCAATTTTGTACGTTAGTAATTTATTTAATTTTCAAAAACATATCGTATTGGTTTCACATCCAAAAAATCAATTTATAAAATAACTAATTGGATATTTAATTCATGATAGACCATCCAAGTATTTGAATAAAAGCACAGCCTTCATTAATTGCCACGGACATCAAGAAAGTACCTTTTAATGTGGGACAAAATGAACATAAATGAATGTACACTCAATTCTGTTAATCATAAAATAACTGATGATTCCGTGACCTACCTTGGCAACCCATTATCATCCCTGCTTGGAAGCCCGCCAGACCCGATTACTAGGTACCGCCTCTTCTTGATGGCTGGCTTTCCGCAATTCATACTCTTCCAGAAGGTACGATTTTGATTCTCCTTGACATGGTCAAGACCTGGGCGGGAGGGAAGGAGGGAGCAGACAGATGTTGGAGTAAACGAAACCACAAGTGGGGAGTGTTAGAGTCAATTACTGGCACTCCTTTCTGTTTGGATGGTGCAGGAGCAACGACCAACTTTTGTTGACATTGTGCATGAGACTGGTGAAGCATTTCTGTCAACATTCTGTACTGCGGCCCACATTTCTGGCAAATTCAATGAGGTTGTCATAGCCGGCCGTATGCATTCCTATCCGGAAGTGGCAAAAACCTGAAAGCTGAATTTCAGCTGGTGCAGTATGCAGATGCCCTTTCCAACACAAGCTTTTACGAGAGCGCTAATAACAACGAACGAGGCCAACATTAATGTCTTTGCTATTGGCACCATCAAACAAATGCATGTATTCCACTTGCTATATGCCATATATTGAATTAAATGTTGGCTATGCACACTTAAACTCCTTTGTTCAAAGTGTAGATTATTTTTTACGAATTTACAGCAAACTGTCAATTCTTTTTAAGAATCTATAGTTAGGGGTAGATTCGTAACAAATCCAGTCATTGAAGTTTCGTAACAAGAAGAAGATTACCCTTGCCCCCCCCCCTCGTTTCAGTCTATGCAGTTGTGACCAGAGGGATGGGGTGGTTCCTCCAGTGAATACTGTTATGCAAAAGGCTATTAACTCCTACCCTTTCACAGTACAACTAAGATCCGCACTCAAAACACCTTTGACTTGTCAGACAGAAATGAGAAAATATGTTACTTGCTTGACTGGAAAGTACACATTGTACGTTTCCATTTGGCCCGTGTATAATTAGCTCTTTGGAGTTCAACTTAACGCAACTGAGAAAGAAGGCTTTGAGAAAGTTGAGTCAAATACAGACTTTGGCTCGGAAAACTCATATTAAATTTCCCTAGCAACCAACATTTTCTTTTCGAACATATTTGTCAATAAAATTTGAAAAACTTCAATAATCAAAGACGTTATTTTCTGACAGAACTAAAAACGCAAAACTCTTCAAGAAATTTCAACCCCTCAAACTTTAACGGGCCATTCAAAGGAAAGGCATCAATTTTCTGGAGTGGGTCACAATTATTAACTCAGAAAACAGAGCAAATAGCCTGCTTTCCTGTATTGCAGTTTTTTTCAGTGTATTTATCGTGCCTTGTACGGCCACTTCCACTCACCTTGTTTCAATGGGTTCAGGATGGTCATTGTAATGAGCTGGAAGCCACCTTTCCGCTTGAAACTGACCACTTTCACCTCATAGGCTATAATTGAAGCAAAAAGTTTAAATCTGACTGGATGTCGACAATGAGTATTGAACCCTAATTTTGGTAAATTCCTGTTAGTTTGCACAAGAAGGAGCAAATAGTTTTCTTTGGTCCGAGGTATTACCCATTTGGGCATCCCGACAACAATCCAAAAACAATCGAAAAAGTTGAGGGTTCCGATTGATTTAAACGGCGTAAAATTCCCTTACAAGCCTTTCACTTAAAAGTGGCTCGAGCGACTTGTGACTTACTTTGATAGACTGGATAAAAAATACAGATTTGACTGACACTTTCTGCCACTCCAAGGGTGATAGTTACCCCCTCCAAAATCTCCAGCTTAACTGTTTTTTGTTGTTGCTTGCTTGCTTGCTTGTTTGTTTGTTTGTTGGGGTTGTTGGGGTGTTTGTTTGTTTGTTTTTTACTTTAAGGTGAACAGGGGCATGTACCTTGCAAGAGCTGAAAAAGACTTTTTATTCACTTGGGCGCAGAAAAAGAAATGTAATTCTCTTCTTTCATACTAAGAAAATGTTGCTCACCGAAATGTTCTGCATCTTCACATGCCTTCGCTCTCAACTTGCTCCCTTGGAAGTCACCGATTTTGGTGAATGGATCTTCAGCACATCTACCTGTTTTCAGGAAACAACCAGGCACAAGAATGTTTATAAGGAGCTTAGCTTTATGCTGTTACTTGATCTCTGCCGAAAGAACACACCTTTTTCGGATACCAGCTTCTACAATTCTATTTGGGAGGACCCACTCATATGTAAATTCGGTGGTTGCGTACTGGGTAAAATTCATTAATGTTAATATTGAAACACTCGGTAAAAATGACCAAATAATGACCGATAAACCAACTGACCTAGGGCGCACCATTTTTCTTTGGTCATTTTAATGAGTATTTGAAAGCATATTCTTCCCTTGACCCCTTGCACTTTTAAAGGTGCTAAAAATAATATTTTGAAAAGTATACGATGGCTATTAAGTCTGTATGCTCGTGAAATTGAAAAAAGGAAGACACCTTATAGAATCAATACAGTAAGTTCATGTACACATGGCTTAGTTGGTAGAGCAAAGTATTCCCTATTCAAGTATTCCGTCTAAATAATCTGCCAGGAGGTGCATGGAAATTTTACAGGTGTTCGCTGAAACTAAGTAACGATGCTGAATTGCATGGGTACCAACCTGCAGCACATTCACATGTGCTTCCCTCACAAAGAGTGCTCAACATGTTGGAACCAGACTGGGGGTGGATGAACCTAACACACTCCACAGCTGTTGAAAAATAGGACAAAGAATGGTTAGATCTTGTGATTCATTCTCAAAAAGTGGCTTGTTGTCTTATTATCTTCTTGTCTCAGAAATTGATCAGTTGGTACATTTCATCTGCCTCTGGCAAACCAGTCGCTAAGCCATTCGTCACTTTGGGATTGTGTAGAAAACAAAACAAAAAAATGCCTGTACGTCCTTTAACCAGGCACTCACAAATGCAGCCGTCAACCCAATTGCTACAAAGCATAGACAGGGTTCCACACTCAGGAAGAATGGTTTTCCAGAATGCAGGCCAAACTCACATTTTACATGTGTCACTGTCTGTCCATCTCCACCTATGAAATGTACACTGTGCAATGTTTGTGATGATGAATATGAGGTACAAATAAGCAAAAAGAAAGTTTTCTTACTGGGGTTGTAGTAGTCATAGACGTGCACTGCTACAGGCTGAGCCCTGCCGACAGTGAACACCCGCCGAGCATTAAAACTGATGTGAGTGTAAGCAGTGGTGATCTGCACACAAAAACATAATTCAAACATTTATTCGTAAACTGTGAAAGCCTCTTTTTTTTGCCGTGGGAATTTTTCTTAGGGCCCAGTACATGATCAAGCATCAACTGGTCATCTAAGAGCCATAACATGATCAAGCATCAACTGGTCATCTAAGAGCCATAACATGATCAAGCATCAACTGGTCATCTAAGAGCCATAACATGATCAAGCATCAACTGGTCATCTAAGAGCCATAACATGATCAAGCATCAACTGGTCATCTAAGAGCCATAACATGATCAAGCATCAACTGGTCATCTAAGAGCCATAACATGATCAAGCATCAACTGGTCATCTAAGAGCCATAACATGATCAAGCATCAACTGGTCATCTAAGAGCCATAACATGATCAAGCATCAACTGGTCATCTAAGAGCCATAACATGATCAAGCATCAACTGGTCATCTAAGAGCCATAACATGATCAAGCATCAACTGGTCATCTAAGAGCCATAACATGATCAAGCATCAACCGGTCATCTAAGAGCCATAACATGATCAAGCATCAACCGGTCATCTAAGAGCCATAACATGATCAAGCATCAACTGGTCATCTAAGAGCCATAACATGATCAAGCATCAACTGGTCATCTAAGAGCCATAACATGATCAAGCATCAACCGGTCATCTAAGAGTCAATGCCTGATCAAGCAGCAGTCAGTCATCAGAGTCATTGCATGACTGAGAATCAATCAGTCATCAAAGCGTCAACGCATGACCAAGCATCAACTATTCATCGCAGTCATCACATGATCAAGCATTAATCATTCAGAGTCATCAGAAGATGATCTTCAGTCATGAAAGAGTAAATGCATGATAAAGCATCAATCAGGGTCATCACTAGATCAAGTATCAATCATTCATCAACGAGTCATCAGTCATGATTAACAAGCCAACCAGGTATCACTTTTATGTCAATTTGACATCATGTCCAAAATTCTTGATGACTGCAAATGACTGAACTCCTAATTTGTTCTTTATTTTAAATGTCTTTGTTGAGTTTAATGCCTGCTGCTCAATTCTGGTGATCAATTGCGACCATTTGTTTTGCTAGGACAGAATCCCACACATTCAACTTTTTTCCATTATCCCCAACCTGGTCTAGATCTCTTTTTAAATTTATCTCTAGGGTACCAAACATCACCTATCAAGGATAAATGGCTGCATCAAAAGTTCCATACATCGTATGACAAATGCGGGCATATTCTTTCCTGCCCAGACAAGTCCATGGGGGTGGTGCAAGTCATGTTGGGTTGCATCCAGTTTTGGCACTGCAGCCACTTCCCTGCGAAAGTGCCTCATTTGGAATCGAGCACTAGACACTTACCTTGGAGAGATAAAACACCACTGAGCGGTCAGTCTCTTCATAGCGCTGGATAACCCCTCCACTGTTTGCTACAGCCTTCAAACAAAATGGTCGACAAACATGATAAGAATATTGAAAAGGAACTAATATCTCAAATGTTCATACTAATCCACAGTCACATTCAAATTAGCCAGATGTTAGCATCAGTAACAATTTTGGTTGCGAGTGTCAATTTTCACTCGGGCTGAAATTTGCCCTTTCTATTTAAAAATTCAATCCCAGATTATCTTTATTGTAATTTGCAGATCAGAGAGACGTAGCACAGATGTATGCCCTCATTCATTTGTCAGACCTTCTTTTCTTAAACTGGTTTGTGCATATTTTTTCATCTTTTGTCTGCTTTCAGCTTCATACTTTTTAATTTATTTAATCACGATTAAAGGGCATAAACGGTTAGCATATTTCCTCTGCATAATTGTGGTTGAAATAGTTTCCATATGACGATAAGTTACACTTGTTGGCAAGAAACTACCATTTTGTCTGATGATCGATCTGACACCAGTTTCACGAAAAGTGGCCCTCTCAGACACCAATTGATTTGATTTTCCGAGAGAGGTTGGCCAAAAATCTGAACTTTTCCTCTTGATGTGTGTTAAATGCATGCAGGCCTTAACCATAAATAACAGAACCTTATGTCAAATTGAACTGCGACTTCACAGATTTACTATTTGTGGACAGTACAAATTGGTGTGTACTTTCCATGCATGGCAATTTCTACAGAGACAGCACACGGGACAGATGAGGAAGATGGATTCTTCCTCCACCATCCCCCCCTCTCCCCGAAAACAAGAATTCCAGACAAGCATCTTCATGCCACGAAATGCAGAAAAACAGATTAAATTCAAATTCTGCCATGAAAACAGCATTATCGTATTCATCCATAAACATGGCAGTATATCAGAGTCCAATGGCATGCAACTTCTTTCGCATAACTCTGAACTGTGCTAGAACGAAGTTGATTACAATTAACTTTCATCCAAAGGCACGCTCAATCCTTTTGTCACACAGGGATACTTACATCATCGAGGTCTCTTTGCAAAGCTTTGTAGCCAGTGTAGAGCCCTACATCTACAATAGCCATTCCTGTTTCTTCCCCTCGCAAGTATCTGTCAAGAGAGAATGTACTTCAATAAAAGGTAACATTTCGGGGGCAAAAACATTTGATTGGTAGGTAGATTTACACCACGAAACGAACATTAGAAGAAAAAAGAAGGGAAAAGATCACGCTTTCAAATCATTTACATCTGACAAAATGGAAACCAACCAAACAAAACAAGCTGCAAATCCATGCAGGAAAAACAATGGAAACAGAGTACAAACCATACATCTCCAAAGCACATTTAACCCTTCAACGATGCCTAAAACTGATGAGAATGTTTTGGATTTGTTCAATCATGAAAGCGTGCGGCCCTTGACACATTTCACTGCAATGCAAAACCCCACACTCATCTTTCCACAGTGACTCTTAAACTGTAATTCATTTTAACGAGTTCAAGCAGGAGGATGTGCCTAATATACCCTTGGTAATTTTTGGTGAAAGAGCCTGAAGCCCTTGTAAATGCATCATGGTAATTTCCGAAGACAGCACAGGGTCACATGTATACTCCTCCTGATGCTTCAATGACTCGCATTGCTTTTGTGCACATACAGAGGCTTTGACTAGTCCCATGGAGGTTGAGAATGTTTGGATCCGTCCACCATGTGCTGGTGTGCCATCGCCAAATTTATAATCTCACTTATAAGATTTTTTCTCAGAGAGTAGAATGGGGCAATAGAATAAAGAGTGTTGCATAAAATATTGCATGAATATGCTCTATAAACTTCATTGTCATAAGTCTGGAACCAATGATTCACAACTGCTTTCATTATAAAGGTTCAACTTAGTTATAATGGTTCCTGCTGAGGTACTGTGCCATTTTAAAAAGTCAGGATTCTGTGCTCAAAAATATTCCCACATCACCTTGGGCAAGTGCCTGGAGCACAGATACAACTTTCAACTAGCTACTGCTTTAAGGTCAAAAAGAAGAAAATGGCTACATCAAAATTTGGTGTCCAGAGTGAGGTTCACGTTCTCATTCCATTGCAAATACCTGAGGAAGTTTTAACAATAGGCTTGGCCATGGAAGCCCAGTTTGGACAGGGCAAAATACTTGGCAATCCTTCTCTTCGTACGACATACCTGACTTTGATATTGTACTGGAAGATGTACTCATTGCCCGAGCCGCCTGCACGGCCCCGGGGTGCCACAACAGTGGCACCTACAGCCCCTTCGTTTTCCTCCGCACCACTTCCCCGCTCCATGGCACTCCGTGCATGTATTCTCCCGACCCTCGACCTGCTGTCCCCGTCCTCAGGGTTGTTGTCTCCCCCTCCTCCTGGGCCACTGTCACCCGACTTGCCCTCTTGTCCATTGATGACCAGCTCAAAGTCACACTTTCTGTGGTCGGGCTCCGGGACATGGTAGCTTGACTCAAACTGTGAAGGGGCAGCAACCAGACCAAAATGTCCCAATTTCATGTAATTGACTTTATTCACAGATGACCAGATTGAATTGAAAGCCAGGGTTATTTTTTCATTTTGCGAACCTAAAAGTAAGTACATGCATGCTGCCATCTGTTTACATTTTGTCAACCCGGTGCAAATTAAAATGCTCTGTAGGTCATTTGAGACTGTCAGGGAGATAACACATCATGCTCCCCAACTATTGAGTGATATGGGCTAGTCCATAGGCAATGATATTAATTGAACAGGGGTGTATAAAACAGTGATGTTACACAATACTTACTTTCATTTGACCCATGCCATTTCCCTGTGAGTCAAAGGTCACGACAAACTCTGAAACTGACTCCGGAAGCTGAGAAAAAGACAAAATTTCCCACAAATTACTCTTTTCTAAAGGAACAGTATAAAAAGGGAAGGATATCCCTTTAACATACAAACTAAAAACAACATCCATAAAAAGTAATTTCTGGCTCTTGCATTATTAATCATACATTTTGTATTGACTTACATTGAGTTGCGAGTGCTGTCTGATCATGGAGTTGTGGGGTTTCAGCAGGTAGCTTTCCTCAAAGTTACTCTCTTGGCAGGTCACATGGCAGTTAATGTCGACCGTGCTTTGGTCTGTCTGGATGGCGTATTCAGACAAAGCCTGCAGAGCGATGACTGTGTCCTAATTGACAAAAGACAGGACAATTTAATTCTTTCTTGCATAGTGTCATGTATCATCTATTATGTCTTTAGTGTCTAGTCTATGGGGAGGTGTTAAGTTGTGAACTCCTGCATAAGGCATCCTGACAGGTTTTTGGCAGGTCTGGTATTCAGTTTAGGGCTGATGCTAAAACAAAGGGGAAGCCAAGGCATGCAGTCCCAATACAGAAATGAGAACCTTGATGGCCAAAGGAAAAGGCCTTACATGAAATTTAAAAGAATTCCTGTTTTACTAACTTGGCCCCCTCTGAAACCAGGATATTTTAACCAGTAACATTATCTGCTAAATCAATTAAAGCTATCAAAACCGCTGGTGATCAGTCCATTCTTATTGTAATTGTCTGCCCATCTACTGCTGCACAGTGACCCACACAGATCAAAACTACCCTTTGAACTGCAGGGTTCCTACCTCCATACTAGATTTTGGATTTGCACTTATTCAGGTGTTTCAAGCCCAGTTTCAGTAATCGACAATGGAAAATGTGGTTTCATAAATTTACAAAACTAGTTGTTAACTTCAAAGATGACATGAGCTGAGAAAACTATAGGCATAATCCCCATGCTTTTCGGCCAAGTGATAGTAATAGTAGTGACTGGGGTTTACAACTTAAACAGTAATAAAATCCCCTTAGGGAGATTACACTGGCTTATGAGAGATGCTCAAAATTCTTGTATGGCCTGGCCAAAATCTCAAGTTCATGTGCTGAACTTAAGTTTTCTGATAAATGAGAATTCATGACATGGTTAGCCAAGTGGGCCTACCTGTGTGGATACAAAGCCACCTTCATAGTTCTCCTGATTGGTCAGCCAGTTGATGATGGCATGGGTGTACTGGATTTCATTCCGCTGCAGCAGCGCCAGCACCGCATAGCTCGTCGTCTCGACCTCAATGGCTTTGGGGCGGTTGCTGTACCAGTAGGGCTTGGGGCCAGCACCGAAGGATGAATCATCAGATCCCCAGTGGCGGGTATTGGTTGCTGCAACAAGCAAGAGGCAACGGGAAATTTTGAGACATTTGGTGGGGACAAACATACCACTCCTTGTTACCAGTTCTGAGCATGCATCTCAAAGTCTTCCATTCGTGAATTACCTTTTCATCTTGGTATCTTTTTGTGAGCAAATCTCTAGTATTTGTAATCGAAAAGAAGGAGCAAGATCACAGGCTGATGAGATATCCACAAAAAATCCAGCGATAACAATGAAATACTTTGCCTCTTCATGTAATTATTAAAATAGCTAACAAGGCATGAAGCTCTCTAACAAAAGCTATGATTAAGTGAAGCTTGCACTTGGTTTAATTAACAAAGTGCTTCGTATGAATCTGGTAATTCACAGTTTGGGAGGGGGGAATCCAGAATGCAGAACAGCCACTTCCATTGACGTGTACATTAATTCAGACACAAGCTCAGACAATCGTTCCAATGGATTTGATCAGAGGGGTTTCTAGAGTGCCTATTGAGCACCTCAAATATTTCTTAACCATTGTTGGTACGACATGCTGTCATGAAAGTGCAGTTAACAATATAAACATCTTAATTATGACACCCTAATTTTAACTTCAAGAAGACTATGGCACTGCTGAGGTCGAGTCCACAAGTCCAACACAGCCACCCAGTTTTAAAGGACTTGGCACAAAAGCATTCCTAGATAATTGTTAAATCTCTCACTTGTGGCTGGCCAAGTGAGCAGCCTCAACTACAACACTAGAAAGTTTGACTACCACTTTTCCAAATGCCAGCTAGAGACCCTTCCCTCACTGACCTTCATCATATATGGCGATGCCTTTCAGCTTCTGTATCGCCCTGCCTGCCTTGCCGCTTCCGGCCAGTGCCAGAGCATACGATGTGATGGCGATGGCATAGGGACGGGTCAGGGCTATCAACTGCCCCTCCAGGAACGAGGTGGCATTGGCAACGGATGCATTCTTAGCCTGGGAAATGCAAGAAGGAAATGTTGGGGAGGACCTCATTAAGCAAGGGGCACATTAAGACTTTACCCTCTAGCACCCTCAAACAACCTCGAGGTAAGCCTCAAGTTACTGCCAGTTTAATTTTACAATCTCCCCTTGTAATTCCCACAAGGGTGCTGCTTTACCAACAGTCTGTATGTAAAGAAATGCTGATGAAATTTGAAAAGAGAATTATTTTAAAGGGAATAAGTATGTGCTTGGCAGGTCTTAAACGTGCATTTAAGACCATGCCAGCTCAGGAGAATGGCCACGACTAATTAGCAGCGGGCAAAGGCATTATCAACATTCATGATCTCCTGAGCCGGTCTTAACCTAATGTTTAAGAACGGCCAAGCACATATCTATGCCCATTCATAAGCACCTTTTTAAGTAAGGGAGTCAAAAGTAGTCAATATATGATAGATTTCCAATGATTTTGTACTCGAATTATACTTTTATTTTCCCCAACACCCCCTGTCCCATTTATGGTATATTCCTTTCGCAGTTTGTCCAAAGAATCTCCTTACATGGACTTGGCATGCACGTGGTGAGCCACGTGCACAGACTCTAGACCAATCAGAATCAATTAAACTGTCTCGCATCCATGTGCCAGTGTGTGATTTACGCAGTGGGCATAATCACTTCTCTGTGGGCATTATCAAATGTAATACACGGTCAAGTTCCACATTGTTGAATAGGGAAACTGTCTGAAATATTGATAAACAGTCTTTTACAGATATGTGAGGGGATAATATTGTGGCCTCTCGATTGTGTGACAAAGTACATCCCCCCCAGAAAGCATTTCTTCTTCATTCATGGATATGCCATGGATTACCACTAGCCTAAATTCTGAGCAGATATTAAAACCTAAGAGGGAATCTTCATCGATCACTTGATTACAAATGTATGTACAGGGTACATGCCTGTGTGCAGGATCAGGTAGACAGAATACAGGTAAAGTTCTTGTTCATGATTTTTGGGTAGCCTAGACTGGTTAACTTTACCACTTCTTTTTGAAGATCTGTTTACAGTACATTTGGAGTTTCAAACAAGTATGGATTTTTTTCATTAAATATCTGGAAGACCATGGTACTTTTCAGAGCAGAAAATGGACAAGTTTTTTGTAATGACAGAATTTAAAGTAAACAGGAGAGGACCATTGAACACTCTGAAAATGTCACACTTACCACTGTCTGGCAATTACATTCTAAAAGTGAGATCAGAACATAGGCAGTCAAAGAGACATCGCCTTGGACTCCGCCCTAAAAGAATATGGGAAAAAAGGAGTTTTCTATCAAAAGCTCAAAACAAAAATAGCATTCCTTCGACCAAAAACAGTATGTGGCTTTACAATAGAAGATGAAGAGACATGAGAACGGGGCAGATATGATTCTTAAGGCCATATTTTTTGGTAATTCTGTTTATTTCCAATGAGAAAAACATGCACTTCTTTGTTCAATGTATCGTCTATTTTGGCATTCTGGTGCAAATGGACAATGGGTAATGAAATATGTCCTCGGTTCCCCTAGATTTACACATGTAAGATTTTCAATCATCAGTTTCTGTAGCGACTCGTGAGTCACTTTACTAGCTTGGGTTACAGAATGCTAGAATGCCTTTACTGGCCATTAACCATGTGAAGATGCTGCTAAACAGGTCTTCCAAGTTCCCAAGACAATTTTAATTTCAAAACAGTCCTCTTAAAGGCCTGTGCATAGTCCGTGAGAGATAGTGTTATTACAGGAGACACATTTCTTTGTCCTCTGGGATACCGCAAAACACCAGTAATAATGGGGTAATTGGCCTTCACCAAAAATGAGGGGGCAATTTCTTGTAATAAAAGTCAAGACCAAGTTGTTGGGAAAAAAGTCCCTATGACTCCTTGGTCCTCACAACACGTATGTTTCAAGAAATGTGCTGAACAAGTATGGTTCTACCAGTGAGTGTGAAGACACTAACGTGTCTTGCTACTTACCGTCATTTCAAGGTGATGCACTCTGTAGATTTCTCTGAAGTAGCCTTCGTCCCTCTGTGTCTGGGTTATCAGCCACTCCATGGCCTGACACGTAATGGCGTCGTCAACGAAAGCAAACTCCCTGGCCTGACACATGACCTTGCTGACAAACGCTGTCAACCTAAGTCATTGAGAGACAACCACCAACTTGACTTTGAGCTTCGTGTTGAGGCATAGATGATACTTGGCCTGGTATTAACCAGAATTGATAAGATTCTGCAAGTGACCTGTCTGTTGTTTTTTAGTACAAACACTGGCCGCAAGTTTGTGTGGACAGCCACAGCTTGCAGAAAATCGAACCTGGAGGGCAAGAACTTTTGCCAAAAATTGTACATTTTCTTTAATCATAAGATAATTGTAATGATAGTTATCAACACTTACTGAACAAACACTGTACATTCAAGAGTTGTTTGAGGGTATGTGGACTCTAAAAAAAAAATTCATTAGTGCACAATTAATTTACATTGATTGCGGGATTGTTTTCTACACGTTAAAATGCAGCTGGTACAGAGAATGATTTGATTCACCATGCCAAAGCCTGTAAACCGCAAGTAGGCTATGTACCCAGGACCTTTTAATATGTAGGAACAAAATTGACAGGCAATGATGGGTATTACTCTTTCAGTTGATTTTAAGATGCAGATTTACATGTACACTGACCATGTACTGCTAGGATACGCCGAGTTGCTTCCCCAGACAGAAAAGGAGCCATTAGATCGACGATGGGCCAGCTGATTGGCGATACCTGAAAATGATAAACATGGGGAGAAAGGTCGATAAGACTGGCTGTGAAATGGACACGTTGTCCCTATGAATGGTCTCAGGTCAGTCTGTGCCCAAACTGGACAACAAAATGACAAATATTTGTATCATTCTGAAGGCCTTCTTTTTCAAAAAAAAAGTCAGACTTTTGCTGCGCAGCTTCAGAATACCAAAACATCTCAACATTTTCATTTAATTCAAAGGTTGACTATGTAGGGAAATAATGATTATGCATAGCATCATCAAACCATGTTGCAACACTGTAAATTAAAATAAAAGGGAAAAAACCACATGTACAAGCTCAAATCAGTTTGGTATTTTAGACATAGGGGCACCCTAGGGTTGCAGAGCAAATGATCTGTGGCCTGCTCAAAGGGTCTGTGCATGTCGAAATGTCAAATGGGGGACAACTAAAGGCTTTGACGTCTGCTGGGGAGCATATGTCCCCATGCATGTGCCTCTTCTGTGGTTAGATCTCCGGAATCTGAAAGCCCACAGGCAGATGATCTGCTCACCGTCTCCGATGTACTGTTGTGCGGCAATCTCGTGCGTTGCCGTGAACTGATCGGTGTGCTTGAGATACCGGTAGATGTACACATTTGGGGCCAGGTTGAGCATCGTCTGCTCCCCACAGCCACGGGGGATTCGCAACAGGTTGTCCAGGCCTCCAAGCACCGTCTCAATGACGCTGCCCATCGTGTTCCCTGTTGAAAGGTTGTCGAAACTGATAAAAGTCATTTCGTGGCAGGATGTCAAAGATGGAGGACCACAGAGGACTTTTGGGGTGGAAAGAGGGGGGTTGATTGATGACATTCCTGAAGGAGCATGAACAGGATCTTTTCAGTGTTAGGAAACAGACATGTCAGAATTAATTGGCTACTGTAAGCATTCCACACGTGTCTATTGAAAATAGCTGCAGCTATTTGCTGAGTTTTTCCATTATTTCCCTTTGCAAATAAGGAATAGACCTTCTCAGACCTGCTAACATGCCGTACTCCTTCCTGAGGCCAGGCATTACCACACAATGGATTAAAGTTTTAACTCATGTAAATTAACACTCATTTCAATACCTTTTAATCTATTGTGTGGTAATACCTGACCTCAGAAAGGAGTACGGCTAGGTTGGCAGGCCTGCCTTCTTCAAGTATTCACAAAGAAGCCATTTTTCTATCATGTTCCTTGAAATCGTCCTTTTGTAACGTACATTGCCATCTGTCAAATCGGGTGGAGTCACGCTATTTTCGGTTCCATGCGTCAAATTCAGTTCTTTTAAACAACACTTAAGCACTTTGATAAAATACTTATTCACAAATGGTTCATTATCATTGTAAATGAAATTGATCTGTAAGGAACTTTCATTTTATTGATTTCATTGTGAAAACAAGGTTCCAAAATAAACCTCGCTTTCATTCGATACGGCCAACTTGTCAATAATACACTGATTGCACAAGCTAAGTCACGTGACCTATGGTGGGTATCAAATATCGACAACTATGGCATCCTTCCATAGAAAAAAGTGTCATAAGAGTTGTTTACCAAAAACAATGCCGATGTCAGTAAAGCGCTCAGTACATCAGTAGTTGAAGTACTTTGCTGACCATTGGCTTTATACTTTGTAAATGGCACTTCTGATGCACTCTGCTACTTGAGGACGTTACATGTTTACTGATGTTTAATACCCACTGTAGGTCACGTGACTTAGTGTGCACAATCGGTCTATGCAATTTGAACCAGTCCATATGTCTTTTTTTTCCACAGGGTGCAACAAGACACCTACCCATGAGGCTGAAATGGACTTGATGGGTGTTGGGGATGGCCTGGTTGCTGAGTTGATAGCGGATGATGTCCACTTGCTTGCTCTCACTAGCCCCACCCCAGAATTCTGCAACAAAGCAATGCGGCGGCTTCAAAGTGAATTCTCAGGTATGTGCCAGCATTTCAGGGTAAACAATACAACAAAGGGACATTTTTGCTGCAATTCAGTTGTAAAAGCCTGTGACTTAATCCTGACCAGAAGTACATGTACTGTAATGAACTCATGACGGTCTTGGGGGGTTTTTGAAGATCTTAATGGGTCTTCACTAAGACGCTGGCATACGTAAATGCACAGAAAGCCTTCCCCCCCCCCAAAAAAAAAAAACAGCTTAAGTTCAAAATACATCAGACTGAGTAAAAATAACTGTTGCAATTTGTTGCCATTTCTCAGTTCAGACATAAGTCATTCCAGGAAAGTCAGTCAGCAACAAAGTCAACACTTCTTCACTATCTTCCGTGCTGGCCGGCTATAGTGATAATGTCTTTGGACCTTTGGCAAGTTGTTGTTTTAATTACCAGAAATGAAAAACAATTTGATTCTAATGCACACTAGCACAGTTTAAGTAACTAATTAAAAACCATTAAACTGAGCCTTGGTGTACTTTTGCAAAACCTATTCCACAAATGGCCAATTACGAAATTCACTCACGGGTGTGTTGGAAGGACTGATTTCGTCCTCCGGCTAGGGTCCTTCGAGGAGAGCTGCGGCTGTTTTCTGGATCAACCATTATTGTGACAGTGTCCCTCTGTTTGTAGCCTTCTGACTGTATAATAGAATGAACATTTTCCATACAGTGGCATACAATAGACCTATAGCATAACAACATCACACTTAGCTTATACGTACACTTTTCCTATGGCAGTAAAGTTGGACACGCACATGTTAAAAAAAATGAGATGTTCTTATATTTTATGGTCTATTACATGTATAAATGTACACAACTACATGTACATGTAAAAGGATGGCTTCAAGTTTCCTTCAGGACAAAATAAGGTCCAATCTGTGCCTTAGTCAGTACTGCAGTGTGGGCAAGATTCTTTGACCAAATATTTGGAGGTTTTATGTGTTTAATGACAATTTTTGTTTTCCACAGTACTCTGAGAATGTGTGCAGTTTTCTCAACCACAAAACAAACCTCAGGCAATTAAGCTTGCCTTGCCATTATGTGATTTTTCTATCTACCTCTAAAATTTAACCACGGTTTCCTGATGATACACTTGTTAAAAATCGGCTAATTAAAAGCCGCCTTTTTCTTCACCTATCTTTTATGTAGTGGTTTGTTTGCTGTAGCATTGGGTATAAGGGGGAAACAAGCCAAGTGCAGTCCTGTGATCGTACTTGATGCTTGAACTCACCCGAACATTGAGTGACTTCCTGACAGCGTCTCTGTAATTCACTGTGGTAGAGTTAGTGATGGCAACGACTTCAATGGGCACGGCACCGGCTTCTAGAGGCACAACCACAAACTTGACAGAGGCTGGCTTCTTGGGGCGGGCCTCAATGGATATGCGGTTGGAGTATCCTCCAGCCCGGGCTTCTGAGCACAGACCCTCAACACCTTTCAAATAAACATCGACCTAGACAAAAAAAGACGTGTCATATTCAGTCATGTTAGAAAGTATCTTCCCCAAATAAAACGTGCTAACTAGACCAATTTTTCAAAATGTTATTCAGTGTTTTTTTCATCTACTTTCTCCGTCATTGTTTTGAATTTATAAACCATTTTGCCACCCTCAAAATCGTTGTCATTCCTGCTTTTAAATCTGTATCCCTTCGCATCATACCATCTAGGCTGTACCTCACTTGGCTACGCAACAGTGTGTTATCATGCATGTGGTGTCACCACCGTCTCCTAGTTTGTCACTGCTGAAAGGCGATATAAAGGTCAGGGAGCCAATCAGAACAGTGCTTCCACTGAGCAAGGAACATGTTGACAGTCCATCGTGGATTCACTTATTGCAACACTCAACCATCAGTGCACCAATGACCACCTCAATGGTAAAAGTGGCAGCATATTTCTATGTATGCATGTACCTGCAAGACAACATCGGCATAGTTGAACACAGACACCAGGATTTCTATCTGCTCAAGTCGTTGGACTGCATACGGCATATTGATATCAAGGAAGAACGGAGGGCGGACTTCTAGCTTGATTGGATCGGCGACACACATCTGATAGTCTTCAGACACTCCAACAGCTTCAATGACCCAGGTGGTGACAGAGTCAGGCAGGGTTACAGGGTGACGCACCATCAAGTTTTCCCTGAGAGATAAAGGTTACTGAAAGATTACTTGTCTCAATATGAATATGCGATTACGCCGGGGAAAAGATGCTTATTTCGGATATGTATATGAGATAACAAAAGCAATGTACAAACAGGAATCATTTTGAAAACTCAGAAATGGTAATTTTCATCCAATTTGGTGTCTGTGATCTGTCCTGGAGTGCGTGCTTGAGTCGCTGGATCACACACTGTTGCAAGAGATTTACAAATGTCACGGCAGACATAATATTAACCAGACAAAAATGTGAACCTCGAATTTACCCAGTCTCTTCCCATCAAAAATCTAACAAAAAGAGCATCAAATTTAATAAGGTGGGACAGACCAGTTGCTTGACTGTAGAGTTTTTAAGTTTGTATTCTGGCAGGTTTGTTCAGGTTTTGATCCAATTTACATGCAATTGGCACCTACAACTACATTTACACCGTTGAGTTAAAAGTAGAATTACTTACTCGGTGTCCACCTGCTCAAACATCCAGCTCTCAGGGAAGTTGGTTCGCACCACAACATTTTCAAGATCCACCTGGCTGCTACCTCCAGGCCCCGGGCCAGTGAACCTCCCACGAGCAACTCTGTCAAGCTCCTCGCAACAACCCAGGAAAACTCTAATTTCCCGTGAGGTGAGGGCTAGGCCGTTGCGCTTAGCAAAGCGCTTGGTGCGTTGAGCACAAGTCATGCTGTTTGGGTTCTTCAGCTGTCTCAACCCTTTTTCACAGTAATGCCTGTCATCAGGATCTTGGTGTTTATTCACTGTGAATAGGCACACATGAGAACAATCTGATTAGTATAACACTCGTCGAAGACCAACAATGCTTGGGTGGAAAAACATTTACTAATTCACAATCCCAAATTTAATTGAAAACATTTGTGACTCGACGCAACAAATTGATTTTGAAGTTGCAAAAGTATGAGACCTTTAAAAGCACTATGCACAATGTACACAAAGGGAAAAACTCAACGCTGTTCACTCCCTGAAATAAAGGGTTCATGAGGACGCCAAACTGATCAATGACATATCCAAACAAAGAGCGCTGTTTGCTCTTGCTGTACAAACCAAATTACTGGGAAAAACTGTCTGAATATAGATGCACTTTTTGTGAAGTTTGATGTTTTTCTCCAATGTATGAAACCAATTTGACATTCTCTAAGGATTAACTGCATTGAATAACTGGGGTTAACTCTTTTTTTAAAATATGCTAACACTATAAATCCTTTTTCAGACAAACACTGTTGCTGTGATGTCAATCAGGGAAGACGCTGTTCCATTTCGATGTATTTTTTTTAAATATGCATTTGAGGGTTGCTGACTGGCTTACTGTCATGTACTCACTCAGCATTTACTTATCAAGGAAAAGAAAATAAGGATAATGTGTAGTAAATCTTTCAATTAATCAGGAAGATTTTTCAAACCTGCTGAGGCTGACAATATTTGTGAAACATGAAAAGAGTATAGACTCATCTTTGCTACATTACCGTCACACAGCTACCAGTTACTTCCCAAGAGAAGAATAAAGACATTGAAAATATGGTACTCCGTGCTCTTGATGCTATCGAAACATACAGAGCATTTTGATGTAATGCTGTTGCCAGTAAGATAAGGACTTTCTACAAACATTCACCATCAACAGAGAAAGGAAGTCAATGTTTACGAAAAAGAAAGGTTTTCGACATTGAATTATAACCTAAGGACTTTCAACTGTTTTTTTAACTGTAGCATACGGATTTTGTCCAGATCTGTCTCAGTAATAGATCTTCGTGTTCTCTTGGCATCTACAGGACAGCCCAGAGCTGTAAAATAAATGAAACAAGTGCCAACATGGTGAGGGAACAAGCTATGTCACTGTCTGCTGGTGTGATATGAAAGGTGGGAATGCCTACTAACATTTACATGCAATTTACATCCATCCATTTTACAAACAAGCAGCGTGAACAAGATTGATTCAAACAGGGGTGTGAGTGGCCACTTAAAGCTGAAAACAACATCGAAAGCAAAAAAGCTGAAATCAGCTGAAAAGCCGAATTCTCACACCCCTGTTCAAAGTTGACTGCACATTTATTTCTGTATTTCCTCCCTTCCCCTATACACTACTTTTATCACGATATATTCCTCCCAAAAACATCTTATCTAGGGAAGGGGAAGCCCCCCTCAGCTCAGTCAACAGTTTAGAGAACGGTTCCAAGCCTCCAATTAAAACCAGGAGACATAAGCTGTGGTGTGTTTGGGCGGTCATGACCAAGCATTGGTTCGGTTGTTTCTCTTTGGTTTACTCTGTGGGTCTGAGTACTGCATAATTCTTACCCAATTAAAATTGCTAAAGAAAATCTCTGAACCAGCTCTTGGTTATGACTGCTAAAACACACCTCTGATCTTGGCAAAAAACCTCATCCAGAACCAGAAACATACAGTATAGGTCAACAAAAAATGGAAACCCAAAATTATTCCTCCTTCAAACATGACACTCAAAAAGCTACATTATTCAGACGATCTCACACTGGGGTGGGGGGTGGGATATTCCACCCACCCAGAACTCAGCTCTCCCATGATCAATATATTTAAAACTTTGCATGCCTGTAAAAATGCAAGGTTTGTGCTCAAATGTATCCTTTCAGTCATTAGAAGTTCAAGGCCGAAGAAGTGCCAGCCTGTGTGCATTGAGCATAGCAGTAGAAAATATACATTTCGGTTTGATGCGTCTCAGAAAAATTGGTGCTGCACAAGGATGGTATGTCTGGTTTTCACAAACCTGGTGCCAAATAGCTGCACAAAGTGCTCAGGGCTTGGCTTGAGGAAATATTCAGTGCAGTGATATCTGAAAAAAAGGTTGAGGGGCGGATTCTGCACCCCCTCGGCTCTTCTAGGGTTGACAAATATGTTACATGAAGTTTATTTCTTTGTAATAGATGCACACAAACGTTATCCATGAATGTTAATCTTGGCCAGAAAATGCAACTTCATAAAAATTTTTCATAGGTTTTGAAACGTGGTATTTCCTCGGTGTATCTTGCAACAGTTGTCAAAATAACAATCTGCATACCTTCTCTCTGTGGAACTTCCAGATCAGTGTTAGTCATCACCGTCACTCCAGCATCCTAAAACCAGTCACAGTATTTTATGATTTTATGATTTTATCTTCATGACTGAATTTTCATACAAAACCTTTGACGAAAACATACATTATTGTAAACATACACCCAGAATGCAAAATATATGCGCCAAACAGTCAACTTTTTTAAAAGGTCCCACAAATGCCAAAAATAAAAATAAGTTAACAGAACTCATGACAACACGCTTTAATTGGAGCTAAAATGTTAATGACATTGTAAACTAACATTCATTGCCCCAGAAAAAAACCTAAATGACTGGTATTTAGTACTAGCATGTGTGAATGATACCTGCATGTGTACAAGCTCTGACGAATAAAAAAATAAACTCTGGAATTACCATTTAAATTTGCAAATACATGTTCATCAGCTATTTATGAGCTGTATTATGCATAATGCAAAAAACTGTAGACTGGAATTAGGAACAGATGAAAATGAACGTACAGAAGTGAAAAAGGGGAAAAATATTAACCTTGAAGATTTTTGCTGTTGTTTGGCCACCTCCTGGTCCACAGCCCAGATCGTAACCAGCCATTCTTTTAAATACCTGCAGAAACATAAATTGACAATCAATGATTTCTTTTAGATGTAAGTCTTTTCCATTAGGTACATGTAAATTTTCTTTATGTTTATGCTCTCAAGCATGTTGGCCCGTGCAGAAGGCAAAACTCTACAGAAAAAGTTTAAAAGTTTGGCCTACCTCTCTTACAAAAGACACTTTATGGGAACAGTAAGTCTGATTCATAATGGCTGCCAGACATCTTTGGCAAGGCTAGATTATCAAACGGCTCAGTAGGCACTGTGCCTAGATCCAATGGAACAGTAATGGATCTAAAACAATTTGAATTTTACTGAAACTGAAATTTCAAAATTTGAAAAGCTTTAACTTACTATAATGCAGACTACCAAAGTGTGATGTCAGTTTAAACCAGAAAGTGTAGTGCATAGGTGGGGTACTTGCGTTGATTCATACACTGGTTCTCACGCTAATGCTTTTTACACATGTAACTGTGCGTGTGCCAATTCACTGGTACTCTATATTAGTGCTACAGCTTATTCTACTTAGCATGAAATGTGAGACTCTGGTGGTTCCCTCTGCTCATGGCTCTACAAAATTGGTGCCGGTGATAAAAGCCCGGTTTGGTTCACACGCATCTAGATCTTGATCAGTGATCCTGGAGCTGGTTCGCACAATCAATTAGGTGGGTTCTGGTGTCAGTGAACCAACGACAGATCACTGATCGCATTCCAGATCCGTGTGAAACAAGCAGGCCCTATGACCGAGTATGCAGGCTTGGGGAACACTGTTGCATAGGTTCTATGGAACATTCAGTCCGGCCCTGATCTCTGGAGACTAATAGCTCATGGCTCAGCACAGTAAACTCAACTGCGACAACACTGGGAAAAGTGCAAGGGGGAAGACGGGGGAAGGGTGTGGGCAGTGGTGTTTCCTGGCTCCTTTGTTGCCTTAAATCTTGATTTCAGCTCTACCTTCTTTTGAGTAAGGCGGTGATAATTGCGCAGGGTGAAGACAGCTTCATCCACTGCCAACAGACCAACATTGGTGTACTCGTTAGCAGAAATCTGCAACTCAACATTCTTGTCGCTCCCGTCTGTTTTGAAGATCTGTTCGTCATCCTTGGGAACTTTCGGGAGGCCACCGAATTCTAAATGAATCTTTAAAAAAATGGTAATAAAATATAAATATCAACACCACAGGAAAGAAAATTTGAAATTTGTAATGAAAAAATAATATATAAGAGACTTTGGGTATCTCACATCGAAAAACATGACATTCAAGATTGACAGGTAAAAATGTCATGGATCAACCCTAAATCTTTGACCAACTCACTTTGATTCATTTCTGTGAATTATCTTCTGAGAAATCACTTCATGAATCAAACTGTTAACCATATTCATATGGTTAATTTTTTGGCACACGCTGAGAAGAACAAAAAAACTCTATGAGCCAATTTGCAAACTTGCATAACAATATTGGATTTTATAGTGACAATTTTCCTTCAGCGGTGATCACTGGGTAAGCCTTAATTAGTAACTTGGAGATACGAGTAATTTTATTTTACTGATGAGATTGAATTCACATGTATCAGTTATGGGGACATCCCGCCTATAAAATGTATTTAACGTACAGCATACAGAGACTAAATCATAGACAGGTATTGAAAGCCACCACTGCAGTGGTACACACTCTCGACTAGGAGATGTGCACATGTTGCATGCCTTATAGGTGTTGTAAATCGCCTAAAGGGGGTGCGTGTCAAGGGCAAGCATACAAGAGTACATGTACATGTAAGTGTGATCTGATGCCACTGCTGTCATGGCATCTCCTCAGATTATTCTATTTGTGCGTGCCTGACCAGTACACTTGATAAACTTATCCACTACAAATGAAAAAATGAAGATGAATTTCAATCGGAACACAGGGCTCCTATTTGAAAACATTACACTTTAGTCAATAAGCCATTTGCGAGTTAAATTTGAATAAAATCTGATACACTGAGTTCTTTAAATTCACGTGAACATAACAACTTGAATTCTCCATACTAAAACCACTGTTGCTATATACTTCGTGATTCGGGGCAAGCGTTTTCTTAGTTACGTAAGAGACGCCTTGCATCAATACACTGTTCTCAACGGTAAAGAATCAGTAGCACTGGTCCCTGTTAAGCCCTCCACTGATGATACAGTCCAGTTTATTGATGATCTTTTGTTCAGCTGCTTCTCTCTGCATCCTGTCCTTGAATGCCCTTTGTTGTAGTACTGCAACTGTTAATTGGCTAACTGAGTGGCCTGGGAGGTTGAAGTGTTCAGCAACAGGTTTTTCTGTGTTTTTATTCCTGATGTCAAACTTGTGGCTATTCATGCGTTGCCTTAGGGATTGTCCAGTTTGTCCAATGTAGACAGCAGTGGGGCAAAGTTTGCAGTTCTAAACGGATAATAAACGGCACAAAGGAACCGGTCCATTCCAGAGATGGTGGTTGCTATGCAAAAGTTTGCCCCAAATCACGAGGTATAGCAACAATGTCCTTAGAATTCATATTATTCCTTTTCTATGCGATCAGATAACACAGTGTACCAGATTTTATTCAAATTAAACTCGCAAGTGACTAATTTACTCTTGCATTCGCAAAGCTAAGATGCTAAGTGCAATGAGTTGTGCCACTTACGGGATTTTCGCAGGTCTCTTTGACTTCAAAGAAAAGCCCGTCAGCGATGATGTCTCCAGATGTGCTAGCATAATATGCGACAACACGCGAAGACGGTGCCATGTCCTGGGTGATCCGTAACCCCAGCCCCATGTTGGCGTTGATGTTCTCATCTTTGGTTCCCTTATGTACAATCTTTCCACCCGCAATGACCTATCAAAGTTGACATGATATCCAGGGCAAATTCAGTAGTGCAACAGGTATGCCAGTTGATGGGAAACATACGTGTACAAAAACTTGTGTTATTGGTGAACCTGACTGAGTACTTCATTATGTTAGGGATGGGCATAGAACTCGGCTACACGAAAATGGAACTGTTGAGCTCATTATATTGGAAACCTGTTTCAAATGAGGGTATAAGTACTCCTGACCAAACTTTGCAAATAATGATAGTATACCCTTTTCAGACAGCAAGAAAGAAGTAATTTGAACTTCTGTGGTGAAATGTAAAAATGGTTTCAGGAAGATGAAATATGCTCAAAATGCTTACAGGATATTTTGGGACAAAGGTCAAAAACTACCTGACAAAAAAGAAGACGAATCTCAAGATTCTTAAACTTACAAAGTAGTGGAGAGTTTCAACATTTTCAGGATGTGTCAAAAGCACATCAATATTGCTTGTCCATCCAATCTAAAAACATAAAGAATCAAATTAAAAGTGAGTCCACAACTAAATATAGTATATACATGTAATATGTGTGGCTTTTTACACAAGGGATTGAAGGTTTTTTGCAAACCATTTTTGGTCAGGACGAAAATGCAGTTGGCCTGGAATACTGGTGACTCCAGCCATTGGCATTTCCCACCTTTTTGTGGGGGGGGAGGGGAGACTTTTCCATGGGTAAAGCTCTCGATCAGCAGCATTTTCAAGCAACTTGATAGTTTTCCTCTCTTTTACGTTTCTCTTCCTTTAAATTCTCTTTTCTTGTTTTTTTTTTCTTTTTGTTTTTTTTTCGGGGGGAGGGGAGTGCCACTCTTGTGTTCCCTTCTCTCAATGCCCATGGGTCCACGCCTACCCTGTGTTATATATAATCCACTGCTTCATATATATTCACCTGTTGTGTCTGTGAGTTTCCTCCCGAGGATGGAAGTCGCACCAGCAGAAACTCTCCGTTGCTTGACTCTTGGGGCAGGACAGTGAATGAACCCTGGCTCTGGGTGCTTAAATTAGGATCGTTGGTCTCAGCCTGTAAAAAATCAGGAACCACAAAGAACATTCACTGGCTCACATCTCAGATAACTCATAGTTGGGGGCAGAGGCATTTTTTCACCCAGACAGACTTACCGTGATATGGCTTTTATGAACTCTGACAAGACAATGTCGCGGAACAGTATTTGATATAACATATTCTCAATGTCAGAGACTACAAAGGCTTGAACATCTGGGTGTGTATAAACTCAATGGGAATCACAAGTATAGCCATCACATGTACAGAATTCACCAGAACATACTGATTAAGTCCTCTGTGTAACGACACAGAAAACCCTACATGTATGTGTAATTCAGACACCATCCAGTGTAAAGAGGTTCACCAGGATATATTAACCTTGCCAAAAGAAGTCCACCTATATAATAAAGGAAAATAAACAAATACTCATACTCAGAAATTTACTGAATGACAAAAAACAAACATCTTCCAGCTTAGCACATTGTCATCATGCCGGTTGTGTTTAAGGGCTGTGGTTCAGTCATTGTCACAAGTACAAGCAGGAACATGGGCAAAGGAATGGCTTTGTCAAAGCTCATCTTCACAGCTTGCCAGTTGGCACACAGGCTTAAATTAAGAAAGAATGGCTTGTGTTGGACTTCCATGGAGTTGCAAGGACCTGTGATGCACTTGACCACATCCTTTGTCAATATCAAGGCTTTCATGACTGCTCCAGTTTTCTGTTTCTTTGTGGGGCCATCCCTTCATGGTAATTACTTACACGGATGGTGATCAGTTTTGTGTCAGCGGGTACCTCCAGCCTGAAATCCACCTCCCCTTGAGTACTAGACACCTTGTGGAGACTTTGCCCGGCATTACTGGCCCCCAAAAGAACCTGATCTCCATCGTCAAGCTCAGCAGTAGCTGACACACTAACAGTGATTCCAGCAGCTGGCAGGCCGCTCATGTACTGGACACTGGCCTTGAGGGGAAAACAAATTTACAGACCTTGTGAAAAATGGTCTGCAAAGCACTGCGTTCCAAAAGTATCCATAAGCACAGCACGCTTCAATATGATATCTATTCACATTTTCTATAATATTTATTGTTAAGAAAACAAATCAAAGTCTTTAAGAATATAAAATATAATAATCGATGTATGTCATACACTGCATTTGGTATGGAAACACTGACTTTGCAGGGGGCTAGTCCCGTATTCTTTTGCCATCACTTAACAAACATGTGAGCTATTCATCAACAATTATACAGTCAGGATTAGTATAGACAAATCCAACAACCAAAATTAGAAGTCACGCGCTGGCACCTGGATAAAAAGACAGTTTAATCAATTCTGATTGGTCAAGACACTGTGTGCATGTAGCTCGCCATCCGCGCACCAATCGGACAATTTGCACATAGACTATTCCATAAAATGGACAGGGGTGTTTGGGAATATGAAAGTGAAACTCCAGGACAAAATTGCTGGATATCCATCATGCTTTGACTTCTTTTGATTTTCTGACTAAACAGGTATTTATAAATGGGAATAACTATGTGCTTGGCCGGTCTTAAACTAATAGCTCATAAGACTGAATGCTGATAACACCTTTGCCCGCGGCTCGGGCATCAGTCATGACCATTCTCCTGAGCCGGTCTTAATCACACTTTTAAGACCAGCCAAGCACATACTTATTCCCTTATGTATGTATGTACCACCAACAAAGGGCATAGCAGCAGTAGGCCTACATAAACGCCTGGCGGCTCTCATCAACAGATTTGTCCACACAAGACAAATATCAATCACCTTCACAGCAAAAGGCAGTCCCTTCTTGAAGTACTTCTGGGTGCGATCCCAGTTGAACTTGTAGGGGGTCTGACTGAAGATCACCATGGTGTTGTTGACACTGACAGTCTCGCCCGAGGCCTTTTCTGTGACAATTGCCTGGATGATCAGGCGCTTGCCTATCAGTGCCTCTGCCCAGTTCTGAAGTGTCACATCGGCCATTACCAGTACTGGGTAGGCTCTACCTTCTTCACCTAACTAATTAAAAAAATGATTGAAAATTCACATACTTCAGGTTCTCTTTTTATTTTTCTCTAATGCCAAGTTCAGGGGTTGTAACACACAATGTCATCACTTCACACCTGAGGTCATGCTTGTATGATCTTTTCAGAGACACATTTGGCAGCTTAAATCATGTTCCCTGACTTTCTAGGAGTAGATGTAAATATGTACATGAATAAAACTCTCATCTTCAATTGATTTTGTTAATTGGAGGTAGACAATGGGTCAAATATAAAACTTGGCTGGACATGGACTCGGCTCATCACCAGAGCTAGTGTCACTCTGTACAGAGGGGCCTCAGAGTGTTGCAAAATATGGAATTAAGGTGAGTTGTATTGCATAACAAGCAAAACTCTCAACAGTCAACATTTGTGGTATGAACAATATCCACTAGTCCTCACTTTGATTTGTAAGATATTACATGTATTTCCTTACCCGGCCTTGCTTTCGCTGGAGAATTGTCAGGTTTCCATCATCAGTGTACACCCCGTACTTCACGAGATAATTCCCAACCACGGGCTCACCAAAGGTGTACCTACAAAAAGATAAAGTCAACAGTCAATTAGTAGCTTGCATGAACTACAAAGACATGCCAGAGGGGGTATTATCTTTATATATACGGTTATTGGCCCTACAGCAATATATACACTGAAAAAAATTCACACGCTTACTCCAGTGGGACGCACTCCCAACACCCCCTTCTGAAAAAATGTTCTGCAGGCTGCGTGCCAAATATGGGCAGATGGGTTGGGGGGAAGCAAAGAGGACCATGCCTCCCCCAAACATTTTTCCTTTTCGTAAAACAATGAAAGACAGCTATTTCATTTCCTTTTCGTCCAAGAGCATGTAAAAACCCCCCAAAACTTATCCTCACCCCTCAGAAAAGCCATGGATATTCTCAAAACTTTTTGACCCCAGTCCCTAAAAGTTTGGCCCTCAACCCAACCTTATTTGTGAGGTATATACTTCCCAGAGAGGTCAAAAGCAATAACAGTGAATGCCATACCTCGCTTTCACATAGGTAGTCAGCTTCCTTGTTTCTGGTATGATATATTTATTCTGGGTGCTAACTTCAACACTAAATTTGGGCAGAACTGCAATTTAAAAGTAATACATGAATGTTGAAGACAGAGTTATCTATATACGGCAATTTGACCTGCAATGGTAAAACAGTTGTACAAGAGGCGAAGAAAACGAACTCCAAAATTCAATGCTATTTTTGAAATGTTTTAGGGCTTGTAATAGGCAAGGGTTTAATTTCTTGGTTAATCAAATTTTGACAATTTATAAACTAACATTCTGATTTTGGTCTTAAATATTAAAAAAATGTAACAGCAGACGATTAGAACTGGAACAAAACATGAACAAAACTTCACACACACTGTTTCTTTTATCAGCTGAGAATTTCCACTGCCAATGTATATACAGATGATTTCCGAGCTTAGCAGAACTGTGGGCATGTATATAAGGCTTTATCATACTCCTTAACTTCAAACTAGCATAAGGCTTACCATACTCCTTAACTTCAAACTGGACGGACGTATTCGCCTTGAACTGCAAGAAAACCAATGTGTAATGTTAGCAGATCATATAAGCTTCAGATGGGCCTCCCTTGTTGACACTCTCAATCTCCTTAATTTAACCCTTTCGTTAGAATTCACTGGGAAGAACAGATATGTAAACCAAAGAGTCCTACTTTTTTCCCCCTGTTAGCCGTCTCCTTACAAGCTCACACCTATAACTCCCATCTAGTCCTTTTTCTAACCCTATTGCTGTATCTACAAAATCTGATGTCTTTGGTCATTATTGGGCCTCTCCAAAGTCCTAACTATGGGTTTGGATCAGAGCTGGAATCGAGTCATCAGCTGCAAGTCAATCACATGTAAGTTCACTAACTGGCTCGGAACTAAATTGTGAATTGAAAAAAAAATTGAAAATTTCATTGGGTTGACATGAGTTGCTCTTAATTATATTTGGTTCGGCATGACTCTGGCACGCCTGTCTGAAACAGGTTATATAGGACTCTGACTGGATTGTGTTGACTTGTAATGAATTGTAACTGACTTGATTACAACTGGTGTGGATTTTCTACAGTTCTTGGGAAATAAATCATTTATATCAGGGTAAAAACCTGAAGAACAGCATATGCATTCCTTCAAACACACACTATGTGGAAAGTGGAAACTCAACATCGTAAGTGTTTATGCACTTATAAAAGTGCTTGGGGATATTTGTCCATAGTGCTTCACTATGGCAGAGCGTGACTAATTTACAGGCCTCACAAACTAAAATCCCTCCACTTTTGGTAAAAGTCATTAAAATGGCAAGTACTGCCCCAACCTGATGCCCATAGTGAGCACGAACTGTCCAATTTCCGAAGACAGGCAGTGGTGGGAAGGTAAACTCGAGGTTCAGGAAGCCCCCATTCGGTATCTCCTCATAACGATAGACGATGATCTGATCCGGATTCAGGATGTCCACTTTTAGCTATATTTAAAAAAAGAGAATTCAAACAATGTGAAAGAATTCATCAAATCTTCAAGAAGTCTGAAGGCTGGCTTACAGGTACACACACTTGCAATTTTATTTAAAAATACACTTCACCTGTGGCAAATTACACTGCAAATGTTTCATGCAGTAAAATTTGGTTAGCTCTCGCTTTCTTCTGGAGTATGAACCGGCCTTAATTCCAAAAACCAAACATGGTGCATTCATCATTAAATGCTAGAGATACAGCATTCAAAGGCAGAGTTTTATTCCAATGTTTTCGACAGGGGATAAACTGAAAGCAGACTTGAATTGTGTGGAAGCGAAAAGTTACATTGTAGGCCCCACTGAATAGACACGAATAATTAATTTTGGATTTTTTGCCCTACCCGACATGTATTTTAATACTGTATACTCTGTGTTTGCCCCGGAAGACTTGTGAAAAACCACAAACGTACTCGGGTGGGACTCGAACCCAAGACCTCCTGCTTATTAGTGCAAACATCTTAACCACTCGACCACCGGGCTTGCCGGTGTCAAATCAGATGTAGCAACAGATACTGCGAACAACTATTTCAAAAATCTTTGAAAGAGACACAAATACCAACAAATTTTGGAAATCATCCGAGTGCACTCAAATTTGAAAATTCTAAATCTACAGTAAAAGCACATGTGCACAAGATGGCAAAATTGCAGTCCAACTTTACCGACCACAGAGCTCAGAGACAAAACTAACACTATAGGTGACTCACCTGGTGATAGGCGGGACGCATTTTTTGATTGAGAGCAACAACACGGATGTTCACTGCCAATAAAGCACATGAGCAGAAACATTACAAGTGAAAATTGCAGTGAGTCATATGTGTTAAACAAGTATGCACTGGAGAACTTCTAAGAAGCAAATTAACTTTTACCTTATGGATAGACAAATCAAAGAAGTCACAACCTCTTATTGATTCACTTTTGTTCACTTAACTAATTCACAGAACAGAAAAGTAACCTGTTTTGAGGCAGCAAAAACCCTCCCTTATTACCAATTAAGCATGGCTATATTCCTTGAAGAAGAGTCTTCATATCTTCAACTAAAATATATATAACCTTGTTTGGGTGTGTCCTTCCTCGGCTTTATTCCTTTAAGAAGAGTCTTCACATCTTCAACTAAAATATATATAGCCTTGTTTGGGTGTGTCCTTCCTTGTACTGCTTTCTACAGATATGTTTGTAATTCTCTTTTTCATTTATATACACTTAATCCAATTAGAAGTCAATGGTAAAAACAGGCAAAGGAAGTAAAAAGAAAATGCAAGTGCAACAGTGGTGGTATTTAGGTGTCAGGCATTCTCTGAACCCTCACTTTTACATGTTAGCATCAACATCAGCCATTTTTAATGACTGGGTGCATAGTTCCCCAAGATATTCGGAACATATACTGACCAAGTTTAACAAAGAAACATACCAAGAACTAGTGACTCATTGCTTATCCTATAACGGAAGCTAATAACTTGATGAAATGAACTTAAAGATTGGTTATTCACCCTCTCACTTGTGCATGGCAGTTAAAAGAAGCAAGCAAAAACAAAAACCAACAAAACTGAGGTGGAACACTCAATTACCTTTTTGGCTGGGCGTGTACAATGGCTTATCTGTCTGAATGAAGACAAAACCGGACTGGTAGCTGAGTAGGATGGTGCGTCGATCATTGATCTGGAGTTGTGCAGTATTGGCCGTGGCGAACAGTGTGATGAACTGCTGCCTGCTAGTATCCTCCTGGGGTAACTGGTCTCGCCGGATCTGCAGGGTGACCTCTTGAGGGGCACCTGTGTTTTGAATGAACAATCTACATGTAGTTTGGCAGGATCAACACCAAGATAACTGGTGTTCAGGCACAAAACCCTACAAAATTCTGTTGGCAAATTCAGATACATAATCACTAAAGATCAAAGTAATGAGCATTTGATGGTTCAGCGCTGCAATAATATCAATCAAATGCCCGTTTTTTTTTCCAAAAAGGTTTTTACTAAGTTCTGTTTACTTCTGTATTGTTCATCTTGATCTTTTGGTTTTGTTTTGCTAAAATCAGTTTTGTTTTTAAAACCACATGCTACAGGCAGTCCCCAAGAATAAATGTACTATGTCTTTTAGATGAGAGCCAATAGACATCTAACCTCAAACAAATTACTGCTGTGGGAAATGATGCAAACCTATAAGGACATCTCACAGGACGCTGACTATGCATTTTTATACCCCTTTGATGTGGCTGGGGAACAGCTGTGAGTTTGGATATATAAAAATTTTCCTTCTGCCAATTTTATAGAAAAGTACATCTTGGTCTGGTTCATGGTGGGTGAATTTAGATGTCAAGGTTGTTTTTGGACTGGTGCCAAAATGTTAAATTGAATTTGGACAAGTAAATGGCTTGACGTGACAATCACTGACGATGAGGCATGGCTGAATGTAACCTCATCAACAGTTTTGGATAGTACCTTTCGAGACCCAGATCGTCTTCTCTGAAATTCTCTCATTGCTCCCGGTTAGTTGGAAGTACAGTGTAACTGGCACATCTCCAACTACTGTTCCGAAAATGTCAACCAGAATGGTTTCTTCCACATCCACGCGGACAACATTGGGGGCGATGATGAAATACTGGGCCCTAAATGAAGATAAAGAAAGTGTGCTATACATTTTCTGTTGTCATCATTTCAATTAAACATTTTATATGTGTACCGTCCACTGGTAAATTGTGAAACAATAAAACCACGGCACTGTAATGCAAGTCACTGTGAAAAACCTGATGAATTTGAAGCAGATTTTTTTTAAAGAAACAATTAAGTGGAAGATACATAAAACCAAGACAACTTGAGGGAAACATTATGTGAGATGTAAATCCTGGGGCGTGTTTCAGCTCCATGTTTCAGCTCTGGTCACTAGTTAAACATTTTTGCGACTTCAGTTATGCCTCTGCAACATCATTGTTCCCAACAAGGTTGGAGATGGTTTGATGCTGGTTAAAAATGGCGGAAAATAAACAGGCAAGTTTTTATCACCCCTCAAATGAGTGAATTATACATTTCAAATATGTATTTACATTCAGCAAATGGAAGAGATGCATGTACATGTACTTTCTTCAAGAACATACTTGAAAGAGAGAGCAATGCTGGTGAGATTGAGTGAAAATGATGTTCATCAACAGTATCACCTGCTTCCTTGCGCTTGCCTCTGTCAGATGGTTTAACTGTTTCTGGCTCTTTGTTTTTGTGGGTCAACGTTAACATGTTTGTTTTGATGTCACAAACCTGTTTCAGATTAGGGGTAGCCAAAACGCCCTCGAGTCACTGAAATCCTAAGTAAATTTGATGGCAGCAGTATATATACATGTTTCTCAGAATCTTTAATGTGGTAATATAAGCCAGTCATTACTTTACCAATCAACATACATGTGCATTGTAATTTTATAAGAAAGTGATTTTCAATGCACATGTCAAAAGTAGCACTTTTTAATTAATGCTTCACAGCACCAGTGGGCAGAATGCTACATGTCTCCCCAAAGTTATGACAACTCTACAGACAAGACATGTCACCACAAAGACTACCGTCAATGGCAGTATTGCACATGCTGCACGAGTCATTGTCATCAGTCTCTTTGATCCCTTTAAATATACCGTTGTTAACCAATAGCATTAAAGGAAGACGTCAAGGATATCAGGTCTCAACTTGCATTTGATCACTTCCTGGAACACTACATATTAATGAACCTGAGTGACAATATTCCAACAATTCCGAGTAACACTACCTTCCTATAACCTATGTACACATAGAGGGCAACAAATCATGGACTGTAGACATGCAGTACAGGCTTACTTAACTCCAATGACAATCATCATCAGGACCAATGCATAGTCTTACTAATGACATGACAGTTTCACCATGTATGGTATTTGATCCTAGCTATAGGGCCAATTGAATAAAGGTAGTTGAACACGATCAAACTGATAACAAACCTCAGGAATATGAAACCATTGATTCTACTACTTTCAGCCAAAGGCAAATTGAGAACGGTGGCGTATCCAATTCTTTCAGTCCACGGGGCAAAATGGAGCTTTAGTTTTTCCACTTGTAAAAGAGTCCTACCCCCAAGACCAAATATCAAAGCACCATTTCTAAAATACTGGTGCTTCAGTTCCTTTAAAAACGCAACATGTCTCATAGGGGGCAAACGTCCCCCCCCCCATCCAGTCCAGATACTCCACAGATCAAGACACATTTCTGGGGGGTATATAGGAGCAAACACATTGGGACTTTCTTTATGTTAGCTTCAACTTACAAGGAGCTTTCTGTCGGATGAAACTACACAAAGGGTTTTTTAATAGAAATGCTTTGGGGAAGGAAGAAAACTGAAATAAGTCCCTCAGATAATGGCCTCCACTTTGCCTAATTCTTCAAATCCCATATCAGTATGTGTCATATGGCACATACCTTTATTGCTTTTTCCAACCTGTGGGTCTTTGATAACACCGATTTACCTCTTAATTCATGGAACTTTGAAAATACATACATGTAGGATATAGAATATCGCCTACAAACCTCATGGATGTTTTCTTTCATACTCACAGAGAGTTCGTTATCAGAAATTAACAGCTGACATGGGGTAAGTGATTTGTTTTGGATTGTGTAGGATGAGGATATGGATATTGGACTGCAACTCGTGTGGACATGCTGAAAGACTTTTGGCAGTAATAACCCAAGCCCAAATCCAAATTAATCTGCCTCCCCAAATCCGTTAGACATGACTTATAGACACAAAGTGCATATCCTGTTGAAATTACAACATATCTGTGAATATCAATGTAGGAGTATGGTTGAGTGACTCAGAATTTAGAAACTATTGCCAAATCATGCCAACAAATTGATGATTCCACTAACCAAGGCTGGTGTATAGTGATACCCTACATAGCAGCCAATAAGTAATATTGACTAGAAAAGCATTAAAAACTTTTTGAGTCACCCCTTACGGCTAGTTTGTTCCAAAATAAATAATATATCCATCCTTTCGGGGTTCAGTTAAACAAATTTCAGCCTTAAAGTTAAGATGCCAGTAGATAATGCCATTTGGGGAATCTTATTGGTCAGGCTGATTTTGCAACAATGTTCATTGTCCATATGGACTAAATAATCTACCTTCGCCATCTAGATGTTTCTCCTGTCAGTGAATGTGCCAGAATTGCTTTTCAAAACTTTAGCCCCTTGCATTCTGCCACACTACATTACTCCATACCGGTAAATTCTTTTTGCTGTTCACCTCCTGTTGGTTCTGAATTGACTTGTGGTTTACATGTGACCACAAACAGGTGATGGACTTGTAATGGGTTTAAATTATTTCATTACAGTGGCCATCGCAAACCCAAGGTTCTGGTGTGAACAGTACTTGAACGTTATTTTGTGGAACTGTGTTTTATGGATTTTAAAACTGAAGGGTTAAGATGAAGATTCTAAACATGACCACAATTGTAGAGTCTATGCAGGGTCTCCATTCTTAACAAAGTTGGCCTTACAATAGCAGAGCCAAATAAACACAGCTGTAACCAAATAACCAGAGGAGAAAGGCCCATGAGCCACTTGGGGCAACCTGACAGGCCTTGTTTACACCAAAGACATGTGTATCCTGTAAATCCAGTTGACAGCAGTCTGGCTGCCACCATGGAGACTAAGTGACCCCAGGCAAGGGCAGAGCAGTAAAGCAGGCAGATACTGCCATGAAACGTGCAATTTGGCACTGGTAGTACCATCTGTTGATCCTAAAAGTACATGTACATGTCAATGTCTTGGGGTGGTCCCATGCAAGAATTCATCAGCTACCACTCTGTACCTGGTAGCTACTGTACGTGTATGTATAGTAACCTGGTACAACCAGCATCATCCCAGATTCAGGCAAAAACTTAAGGGGGACGACAGTATCGGCTGGGGGGGTCATATAGTATCAGCTAGGGGGTCACAGAATGGGGGGGCACATTACAAGAACAAAATATCTTTTTATGCTTTGCTTTTTACAGACGAGGGCCCCCTTACCCCCCATTGTGGATAGAACCATTGTTATATTAATTTGAAACATGCCCACACAAACTAATAATGTTTCTCATTATTCATTCTTCACCCCACCATGCCCTTTGTTTACTGATCCTGCAGGATCAGTAAACTGACCACATACATGTAGGCCTACATGTCTTTTGTGAATTTAATCACACTGATGATTTTCCATTGTCACTTGTTACCTATAAAATTTAGTTCACAAATAAAAGGAAAATCACTGTTGTTGCCCCCTCTCCCCAAAAAACAATATTTTTGAGAGTATAACCACCCGGTGTCAAATGTAATAGGAAGCACAACTAAATTTTTGCTTTGCAATACAATTCAATCCACAGTAACATGAACCATGATGAAGGGACGGTATTTCTAAATTAAAAGTGTAAAATCCTGCTACCACCAAGCAAAAAAAAAAGATTCTCAATTACAATACTCGTACTAGAAGCAAAAATGGAGAATCAACAATTCCATGGACAGAGAAACAAACTCCCTAATGCAAAGTTGAGCCTTTGATACAAAATGAACAGACCAAATCCTGATAAAAATGTATTGTACCCAATTTTAGCAAGTCATTATGCAAATAAATTAAGTGAACATACAATATTTGGGAATTTTTGCTTTACCTTCAAAACCAAAATATAAAATAGGTGCCACTTGTTACAAGTCTCAATATGGGAAGACCTAACTCCTGCCCCGCTTATGAAAATACACAAACAGATGTATACACTAAAGCAGATACCCGGTACACATTAAATATACATCTCCATCTCTATTATCAAAGAAAATCAGCAGCCGCAACCATCCCCTACCCATCAAGGCCATTTAGTCTTTTGAGATGTGGCTTAAGATTGTCGCTGGATTTACCACAAAACAACATACAGCATTTTTACAGGGTGTTATCAACACACTGGGGCAAAATAGTTGTCTGTGAAATGGCCCTATAAAAACACCTTTATTTCGTTAAGCCATTCCATGGAAATCTGGTTACTTCAACTGTTGCCAACTGAGAATGAAAACACCTGTGACCTAAGCCTCTTATGCAAGGGGTGCCACCCTCCTTGGTATCATTAAGACTATAAGAGTAATTAAAAATCCTTCCAAGGATCAGTCCAACCATGGAAGCAAGCCCTGGCATGGATGCCTGGGTAATTTAACTTTCTTGGACATGTTGAAACAGTCCTTAGGGATTATCATTTCACAGCAAACTGGTATTTAAAGATTTCCACAGAATGTGAACCTAGTATGGGTATCTACCCATCATGCTCAGGAAAGGGATCATCAAATGATGATTGGCTGAACATTAGATGTCACAGCATGGAGCGAGGAATGAGGACCAGAATCTGAGAATAAATAATACTTACTCTGCTTGTGTCAGAGCAACCATCTGCAGGGCTGCACAGAAGAACACCAGCATACACATCTTGGTGCGTTCTTGGAACTTGCTTTTCTCACAGTTAATCTTCTTACTGCACCTTCTCAAAACCAAGACTCTAGTAAAACTGTACAGCACACACAGTGTATAGTGAGACAGGTGATTGTGTCCCCACCTCTCAATAAGTCTGACCTGTAGACTTTGAGATGGGATCAACTTATCTCGATCTCAGTTCCTCGTGTTTGCAAATCCCTAAGAAACCAGTCCTGACAATGAAGCAAGTAACAATGGCCAAACAAATCAGGTTCTTTTCCAATACTTTACACTTTGAAAATCTTCCGCAATCCTGTTTCATGTATCATTGAGCCCAAACACAGAGCACAATGTCCAAGGATGTCCTGTGCTGTTGGCTGGTGAAGCATGCTTTGGCAACTTACTCAGTGGGGGTCACACCTATACCAGTTGGGCACAAGGTCAAATTTCACTGACATCATCAAACTTATGCTAGAAGTCTGAGAAAACAGGAAGTGGACTGATGCAATCTACAACATAGGGGTGAGACAACTATGACTGATCAAGCCACAGATTGATGTGTAAAATTCACCATAAAAATCCTGTTTCTGCGGTGAAGGGTTGATGTCAGGCCAAGGGTGATCATGCTGAGAAAACATATTTCACGAAAATGTGACCGCACAGACGCAGCCCAGTGACAAGTTACGCCTGCATGCACCTTTGTACTTTTCTTAGTTGACTCAACCAGACTGAATCGCAAATAGCGTCTGTAATGTCACTTAAATGACATCTAGCCTGCAGTCCCAACAAACTTTGACTTTGGGGGAGGGGACCTTGACAGGGATTGGCCGGCCTAAGCTTGTTTTTTTTTCTTTATTAATAAGTCAGCACAAAGTTCAACTATTTCAAGCTGCGTTCCAAGTATGGATGAATACACTGATGATTATTCCGAGCAATGACGTATAGAAGCTGTCATCAATGGGACTTTCCACTGAACAAGACGTTACATGTACATGTACCTCCCTGGACTGAGGAAACAGGTGATGAGTGTAATTGCATTATTTTTCCAACCAAGCATACATATGCTATTAAAATTGTCCGGCAAGTTTTTCTCCCACTCTCTCTCACTCATTGAAAAGAATCACTTTGTGACTTGTGGTTGCAATGATAACGACCACTGAAGAGACTCCTATGGGTCTGTTTCATTTTCAAATTCCATCAAGTGAGGTGGAATAAGACAATCAATACAACAGCCCTTCCCTCTGCCCTGCCCAACACGACTTTTGGTCAAACTAAGAAAAAGGACAAAGTTCAAAGAAAATTCTACCACTGCATCACAACATAAAGGGATGTTTAATCAGCATGTGTCCCAAAACAACAATCCAGCAAAATCCTTCAGAAAACCTATGATCGTCCAAAGACAATGGCTTTGAGAAATATCCTTTTATTTATCCCATAGTCACAACAGAAAACAACACTTTCAAGAAAACCTCTCAGTGTAATCAAATTCACTTTCAAATTTTGTGTTTTGTTTTTTGGCTTTTGTGTGGGTGTGTGTTTTTTTTTTGCAGGGGGGATGGTGGGTGGGGGGTGGGAGCTTAGTAATCCAACAGCTCTTTTCTTCAAATGACGACAGTCAAGCAGATGTACTCAGGCCTACAGATGTAAATTAAATCACCTGCATGCAGACACATTTGAGAAGTGTCATCCATAGTGTAGTGAGAGGTGCAGGAATATTGGTAACTGGCAGTCATCTCAGTTTCCTGTTTTAAGCAGTTGTCACTCCTGAGGATGCGTACTTCAAGCCACTCATTACATGGTTGAGCAAATTTCTGCAAACAACTCCCCCCCCCATGCAGCTGTTCCATGCGATCAGATATAGCAACTGCCGGATGTGCTGATAAAGTTTTACAATGGCAAGTTGAAAAATGAAACAGGATCTATGGCTTCAAAGGCTAAAGCCATGTCCATGCACCCAAAGTTTGTCCGAGGGATTTTCCTGGACCTGCTAAATTTAGAGTGGCAAAACAGGATCCTGATTAGGATCTTGTAAGTAGAAATCGGGACCTCGTCCAACTACTGGTGCTGACTTGAGCCAGCTATGGCAAATCATTCTGGACTGATAGCATCCCACTTGTAATCTCTGAAATCTTCTCCTTCATACACTTCTGTGTATAAAGCATGAAGAAAAAAACATTTTAAGAACCTCTCAGAAAAGACAGGAACCAACATTGCTTGTTTCCATAATTTATCAGCGATTGGAATGATTGGAACTTTTATTCAATGAAGGAACATGCAGATTGAAGATGGACCTACTGGTAACTGATTGGAATGATTGGAACTTTTATTCAATGCAGGAACATGCAGATGGACCTACCAGTAACTGACTTTTAAGTTTCCACAGTTAAGCATTCTCTTTTTTTTTTTTTTTTTGATCTGCTCGATGATTTTTACTTGGACAAGATGACCCTTTATTTTGAGCATACTGCATATATATATATGCATTGAAATGCACAATTTTCATGTGTGTGCTGTGAGCCAGGTTGACAATTCCTCCCATCAGCCTGCCTCGACTGTATTTCGCTGGTCTGTGGGGGGATGCTTTTCGTCAGTTAAGTCACATGCATAATATACATTAAATGCACAAGTAAATAAATAGCATAGGACTCAGGTTGATGTAGCACATCTTTCCTTCACCTTCCACCTCCGTGGCTTGTATTTGAATCCTGGCTTGGCCCACATGTGGATTGGGTTTCAAGTCCCTACCGGATTCCATGGGTTTTACCCTGAATATTCCTCTGAGGTTTTCTTCCCATCCCTGAACCGCTGCAACCACTTTTCGTAGTCTCTTCTCTAAGATTTCTTCTGGTTTGCAAGTTACAGTACCAAGAGCACTTTGAAGAATTGTTGATATTATTACAGGGAAACAATCACAGCAACTATAATAATTCAATTTATTCCAGGTGGGTCGGGTGAGTGGAGTGGGGTAGGGAGAGAGGTGAAGAGGCAAAGTACTATTCGAAGAAGGGGGGGGGTAAATTTGCCCTGAGGCAAAGCACTCATCAGCAGCAAACTGGTATACAATTAACAATGAAAAGGGGTTGATGCAGGTATATATGTACATGTCTTTTCAAGTACATGTAAATTGGTCGTTTTCACCTTCATTTTGCTTCTGTCACGTACTCTTTTCTTCTTTTTTTTGTTCTTTTTATTTTTCAATTCCCCCCCCCCCCTTCATGACTGCATACCCTGTGAAATACCCAAGTCTGAAGGCAGACGAGACAGCATTGAATTCGGAGTATTGTTTATTTCAAATAAACAGAATTAGGCATGAAGCTCGAGTCAAGAAACACACACGGGACTGGGCTTTGCAATTCTAACAAAAGTGTATTCATAACAGGTGTTAAAAGTCAGTAGGGGGAAAAAACTTTATGGGAAAGTCATTTCAATGGAAGTGGCCATCATAAAGGGGAATTCCCTACCATCTAGGATTCAATGTGGCAATCCTTGGAATGTCAGGATTGGAAACTGGTTGTTGAGATTTTCTGGGAAAAATTTCCAGAAACCTGTTCCGGATTGGTGTGTAATGACGGAGAATTTATTTAGCTCATTTGACCTTGTACATTTTTCAGGTGCATGCATCCACAATCACTCTGCCCATTGTAATCTTCACTTCCCTCAGCTGCCAATTTTGATACATTTAGAATTTAAATCAAAAGGTAATAAACACATGAACAATGTAATGCATGGCCCGTCTGAAGTTTGTGTGTAGAGAGAACATGTTCATAAGTAACTTGTAAAGTACATGCACAAGTACCACAATGTGTATGCATGTGATATTTGAATGAGTTTTCAATACCCACACACATCTCCATTTCAAAATCATGGTCACCCTACTTGCATCGTAATTAGCACAGGTACAGCTACATGTAAGAATGTCTTATTTACTGCTGACTGAAACATTCAAAGTACAGGAATACGTGTACATAACAGGTGTAATTCCAAGTTAATAATTCCAAGCTATTTCAAATCCAGACCTTGCTTGAACTTCCATTTTAGCCAGCTTAGAAGATTAGAAATTTTGAAGCATCTTGGAACTTCAATTTCAACCCGTAAGGCCAGGATAAATGCTGGAGTCATAGGCCTATCATCATAGCAGTCTTGTTATTTACAAATGTCCTAATTGAAACCATCAATGCCACATGTTCCCAAGCAGTCTGCCATCTTCAGTCACACTTTATCAAATTCCATCTGTCCTTGCTGTTAGCTGGCAGGGATGTGCTTCGGACAGAAGAACTTGACATTCGACATGTCGGTGGGGGCCAATGCCACAAATCCCAGGCACCGGGCATGAGCCCAGAAATTGCAACCGGGCTTCTGGCAGGCCAGCCATGTGTTCCTTTTCTTGCAGACGGCACACGGAGTCTTCTTGCCAATGGGCTGGTGGCATGCACTGGAAGAGCTACATGTACCCGCCTGTTCGTCTTGTTCGGACTCGCCATTCTTGGACTTAGCCGGCGTCTTCCTAGGCCGTCCCCTGGGCGTGGGCCCCTGCTGGACGCTGATCATGGGCATTCCTGCCACTCCATCTGGCTGAAACTCCCCTGAGCGGTACTCATAGAGGTGACCGGCTTGGGACTTCAACATGATGCTGACAGAGGCGCCACAAATGGACGTCAGTTGGTTTGCCTGTGCGTAGTTTTGAGATCAGGTTTGATTCAATAACCAATTTTCAATTTGTTCCTTTTTTAGATCTAATTACAGTAAATGTAATCCAGGTTATGGTTTCCAATTGACCATTAATTGATCTATTAAGTTTTTAACACACCTCTAGCTGGTTCTTTATCCTGGTTGGCTGAAATTTAGTCATGTGGGGTTCACCACTATAGATAGGCTGGCACATGGCATTTGAATCAGTGTGAAATGGACAGACATCAAGAAATCACAGGCACTATCCTCTTCTTTTCTTGGGGGGGGTTACTGGTTACAGCACACTTACATGGTGAGAAGAGCGAACAGCAACTCAAAAACTGAATCAAGGAAAACTGAAAGTGCTTGTTTAATTGTTGAATTGCTCACGAGTTGGATATTAAAATAAAATTCACATGTAACTTTACATTTTGGACAGAGGTGTTGAGGAACGCACATGTACTGGCATAATTCTGTCAGTCCTACACATCTACATGTCCTTGTTCATGTATGCCCCAAAAGGGCAGTGCATGTACATGTAAGTGCCCAGAAGCTACATGTAGACAGCCCTATTTCTCAAGTCTAAAGCCCTGAACACATAAAACTGTGTATAATTCATTAACCCAGGTCAACTCCATGACCGCACTTACATGTAAGTGTGCATTACAGAGGGAAGGAACTGAAGACCGTACCAGTGTCCAACCTGGCCAATTTGGTGCAAATCATGTGGTCGTGATGCCCTTGGTAAAGGGTTAACAGTGGGAAGGCACTGTAGTATTATACTGTACACCTGCACGTACCTGAAACTCATTGATCACTGGTAAAATTTAATGTCATTTCTATGCAAATGTACTAAATCGGAAGGTTTGTTTCAGAGTTTCTAAAAAGTCTTAGGACACTGGTGTTGTTCTGCAGAAGTGTGATTTGTTTGCAGAATCTGATGCTGAGCTTGGCATTTCACTCAATTTCAGCAATAACATTTCTATTAACTTTCTCCTTTTTCATTGTTCATCCAGGAAGACAGCGGTAATGGGATATAGATTATATCAAAATGACAGTGATGTACCACAGGGAAAGTCCCTTTTCAGCCCTTATTTCTCAACACTATTGCTAACGACTCTATACAAACATTACCAGGAAGGATGACCAGGAACAGGGGCCCATTAAAACTTACGGAGAACTTTCTGACTCTCTTACGTAATGCCTCCAGGGAACTTTTAACTTTGTTGAGTTTGTTGAACGTGCCGGCCTTTTTCACAGTTCACAGATTGACTGCCCATATCCAGCAAAGATTGTACCGGTACAGTGGCACTGATGACAAGCAGGAGTTCATGATGCATACTTCCTACACTGTTCAACTGTATACATGTACATGTGCACATGTACTGTCCATTCCGAGGAGCAACAATGGTAGTACATAGGCCTACATGTATAAAGCCTGGTTTCTATATCGACGTGAGAAACACAGAGAACAACACAATCAAGACGCAAACTGCAACGCAGACAAACGGAAACATGCCAAATGGAAGTGTTGCCACAAACGCAAACCAGCCCCAGGTGGATCGGCAAAGTTGAGCCTGGTTCAACTTTGCTGACCGTCTGCATCAAGCCGCTAAGTAGGCCTATACAAACATGCACGCTGGCATGACGGGCGTACAACAATGTTTCTCTCGCTTAGTTCCACTCATTTCATACATTTTCTCCTTATTGCTAGCATATGCAGCTCCAATCGTCAACAAAACAGCTGACCATTAACAAATTACATCAAACTGGAGTATCAGTTTGGCTTCAAGAGGCAACATTGCCACCTCAGTAAAAAAGGCATTTTTTGCCAAAATTTTCAGAGTTTCACCCGTTATTTTCTTTCATTTTTTGGTGGAGTGATGTCGCACAGCGTCTCATCCGTGACCGTCTGTGTTACAAACAACCATATAGAAACCAGGCTTAACTCTCCGAACCATGACAATGAGTAGGCAAACTTGCACATCTTGAGCATTTTCAGTGACATGTACTATATCTTACAATAAACACAAACACCTGCCCAAAAAATTCGTATCGGAAAAAACAGGAATCTGACACTCCAAACTACGGTACCCTGTCTAGCCACACCCATGCCTGGGGAGTCACCACTTCCCAACCTCACCTTGTCAAATATCGTCTTTCTCCTCTTGAAGAAGGACTTGCACCTCCTCTGGCTGTCTTCCTCATAGGACAGGTCGATGGGACCCACATGGTGGTTGGGATGTCTCTTCTTTGGTGGGCTTTCCAGGACGGGCTCTGTTGACTGATAGGATGTAAAAATCCCCCAAAAAGGTGACATCCTCCAAAACGTCCGAGGAATATTAGTGAATCTCTGTGACCTCTGGGATAATAGGCATGATGGGCTCAAGCAATAGGATTAGAATTGAGTCAATTCTAATTCTCCTTTGGGTTCCATGTCCTCAATTTTCAATATGTGTGGCTATTGCAGTGCAAACAGAATGTAATGGAAACAGCCCAAGTGGGGACTTTAAATTCTGTGCATTCATAATACATGTACACACTTGCAAAGTGCACACATACAAATTACATGTATAGCAAATATACAACTGAAATCGTTGGCAGATTCAGTGCTGAAGTCAAGTCTATCACAGGCTCCAGCAGGTGCCTACAAGTCTATCCTGAATCCATCTTGAGTCATTCGTCACCGTAATTCAAGTGAATTGTGACAAATATTGACAAAATATTCCTCTGTCACTGTCCACCCGTTACTTGTGCCTAGTCTTAGGAAGAGACCTGTTATGTGACGTGTCAAGAGACTCGACGAAAATACCGATTATGAAATGGTTTTTAAACAGGAAAGATCTCTTTTTATTTGAAATGCAAAACAGGGGTGTTACACGGTACATGTACACATATTTATTTGAAGGCAGAATCCAGGAGAACAAGTCAATCACACCTAAATTTGTGCGTCCGCTCACAATGATGTAACTTTTTGTTCAAAATACCAGTACATATGTCTGCACTTGGAAAAACACTGAAAGTAACGTAAGGCCTTTATTTTGGTGCACGTAAACAGTCCACAGTTTTGGACAATACCTACCTGTGCACATGATATGCTGTGTTCGGGAGCTGTCGCTTCATCATCACAAACCGTTATCTGTTCCTCTGCGTCTTGGGATCGCAGATGTCGAGCCATGATAGAAACCTGTACAAATGCACATTTATGACAAATTCAAATGCAAATTCCCAGTCAATTTTGTATGCAGAAAATTGTGTATAGTGGCCTTAATATCAACAAAGCTTAAAATCAACAGAAGAAATACATATACATGTAAATAAGTTACATCGCTGTTTATTGGGGAGCTACATAAACATGTAAATTAGTCTTTTTCCGCATGCCTTTCTTCCTCTGTTTAATTTCCATTATCAAAACTGTTCAAATTTGAAGTGAAGGCAGCATTCATTCACTGATGAGTCACTTGGTAAAGAACAAAGATTTTACAAAAATATGAATTTTAAGCTTTCCAGTGGAAATCCAACGTCACTTCAAAACACAAACAGAACAAAACTACATATTATCCTAAAATTGCATCCGTCTAGAATACAACGAGGATACAGTACATGCACAGTATTAAGCTGTCAGTTGAGTTGCCGTGGTCTTTGAATACAGCAAAAACACCCTTGACTGGTCCTCAAAAGTCGCTGACCATGTTAAAGACTGATCAGAACAGATGCTAGCGCTGATACTGTTCCACGCTGCAGGCAATCAAACTGCCCATTCGCCAGAGCACATTTCAGACCATGCGAGCCAGTGGTGTAAATTTGTGCTGGATAAATGTAATGGCAAAGGGGTCCGAAGACATGGGTGTGGGAAATTGTGGGGGGGGAGACAACGTCTTTCATGGTAATGAAAATTTGAATAGCCGGAGGGACAGGTGCCAACACAACACTAGTACCAGCATGACACTATGAGACGATATTCATGACACAGACATAAATGTACATGTACATGTACACCTGTAAACTATATTACATGTACATACACTTAGTACGTATGTATTACATGTACATGTACCAGTGCATTCATGTACACTACAGAATCTACATGTCCGGTATGGGCCTATAATGTACATTGTTATGGGTCATGTTGCATGTATTTCCATGTAGAGTCAACAAGCATCAATGAGCGTCAACAAAACTCATTAATAAGTTAATTCAGGCACATTTATGCAATTTTTTTTATCTAAAATAGTAATTAGGCTCCATGTTCATTTCATATTCAATGTACAGATCTGACAAATGTATATGTACATGTATGAGTGTTGAAATTTGAGTGACAAATCCGGCCCTGGTCACGCAGCCTGCCTGGCTGCCCACTTGTTTTTCGCATGGACGGCAGAGTAAAGAAAGATGGTGGCCTCCATGCATCACCAAAAATTTTTATTTTTCTGCAAGAACCTGGAAGCGAATTTGATATTTCTCTAACTACATGTACATATTCATAGTAGCAGGTCTTAGAGTCTCTAAAATAGAATTGGGCCTAAAACCACTTTGAAATCTTTAGAGGATGTTTACAAGCTGTTGATGCTTTGTTGACGCTTCCGGGACGTGTACATACATGTACATGTGCTTGTGTCTGTTAACATGTTGATAAATGCTAAATACATGAAGTATGGCCGCATTGTTACTGTTGGACCTTTTTGACTGCTTTTGATAAGGCCTACATTGTACATTTTAGTTGTTGGGAAGCCCAAAACAATCATCACAATAAACCTTTTTCACATTTGCAATGCACTATGGGTTCGGATAACAAACAAGCAATGCACTTTAGGCACACCCCTATCGGGGAAGTGAACCAGTCAGAAATCAATTTACAGTTTTCCACTAAATATTTTTATGTATCTGCTCATCAACTCACAGAGGCATGAGCATTGTCAGAAATACAAAAAATATTTTCAAATAAGTTTTCAAATGTTTGTAAGAAGAAGAAATCGCCCTTAATTGCCAAGTGTTTTTTTTTTAAGGGCACCAGTCACTCTACAGGCTGAAAATGAACATGACTGGTCCTATGGGATGAATGAGCTACGAGTCATGAGTTTCATTGCATTAATATTTATATAAACATGGTCCATGAAAAAAATTGGTGATGTTGGAAGGGATTCTCTGAATTTTCCTTTACTGCCAAGATTTAAACTTCGAAGTTTATGAATATCTTCATCCCAAATCAATGATGCAACACTTTGTCAGAAAACACATTTAAGCTTTAAAACTTTTTATTTCAAACGAGCTTGTTTAACATGTTGTTGACCAATTTCACTTCATTTTGCGACCATGACTCTAGCCCAAAGTCACAGCACATGTCCCTGATGGTTAGCCTACCTTTGAATGTTGGTCCAACATCCACCCTGCTCCTGGACATTGGACACCACACAGGCCACAGTTCTGGGGTACCTACATGTACCTGACATGGCTGATGGGTAGGCCTACATGTACTCCCCAAAATACCACACAGTTCTCAGTAGCACTGAGTACATGTACATGTATGTTATAGAATACCGAAGTGTGACGTCACTGTGAACCAGAAACTTGAGAAAGTCTAGTGCAAACAAATGGGTCCATACATACATGTACATGTAAACATGTACGCACACTTGTTGGCTTAGTTGGTTCACGAGCTGGTTCTCGCGCTTGAAGTTATAATGCCTTTTTACACACATAGGCCCTAGGCCTACTGGTAAGCCTAATTGTGCATGTGACATACATGTACCTACATGTACATGTATTCACTTCTGTACTCTATACGTTAGGGGCCTACATGGACATGATGGAACTGGGTAAAGATAGGCATACACCTGTACACCACCCGGTATCCCCATAACCCCCCCTCCCCCGGCCCTGAAAAAGAAAATGCACCTAGGGCCCTGTAGGCCTATAAACCTTTTCGACGTTCGCAATGCATTGTGGGTTTGGATGACAAACAAGCAATGCATTTTATGCACAACTCTAAGGAAGAAGTGTACCTAAAAATGTTAATCTGTGTCCATTTTATGTCATACTCCAATTCAAGCCACCCCCTTCTGACAAAGTGTTGGATTATTGATTTGGGACGAAGATATTCACAAACTTCAAAGTTTAAAGCTTGGCAGAAAAGGAAAATTTGGAGAATCCCTTCCAACAACACCACTTTTTGTCACGGACCGTGCTCTGACTACTTTGTGAATATTAATTTTCTAGTGTTGTCCAATCAAAATTACGACTTGCAGCTTATTCATCCTGCTTTGACCAGTCACGTTCATTTTCTACCCGTAGCATGACTGGTGCCCTTAAAAAGGGCAATTAAGGTTGATTTGTTCTTACAAACATTTGAAAACGTATTTGAAAATGTTTCTTGTATAATCTGATATATAATACGCATCCATCTGTGAGTTGATGAACAGATACATACAAAAAAAAATATTTAGTAGAAAACTGTAAATTGATCTTTGACTGGTTCACTTCCTCCATAGGGTTGTCAAAATGCATTGCTTGTGTGTCATCCATATCCATAATGCATTGCGAACGTCGAAAAGGTTTCTTCAGGTCAGTATGTCTTTCCCATGATACTTACCCGGTGCGATACAACTTACAAGCAAATTCTTTGATTGGACGAGAGACAAGACGAAAGTAGGCCTACCGAGACACTAAAAAGCTCCAATGTCCAACATGTCCAAGACTAGTCCAATGTCATGAATGTTGTTTGAAATATCCCTCCTTTACGTAGTTTTGGAGATTGTTTACACCACCAGATTAGCGGCAATAGCGCCATCCCCCGGTCACAAGCCTACATGTAGAACTTTCCCAATCGATGGAGGGCGCACAACACCCATGTAGGCTATGCAACAAGTTCAAGCTCCATTGAATGTAGTGTAAAAGTAGCAAAGCAAAGTTCGGAGCCCATGGCCATGGCAGGCAACTGATGCTCCTGAGGCCTCTCAAAACAATGTGTTGTTTGGTCCTTCAGGTTTCATTTGATATTCAATGTTTAGTAGGTTAACCAATGAATGTTTAAATTGTCCGCCTAAAACAAACTCACCCCAAAAAGTGAATGTTACCAATTCTTGTCAGCAGCCATTTTTCAAATGACATTCATCAACTTTATGTGGCTCTTATGACAAATTTTTAATCGCATTTTCGTCTGCTTTGCCCCCAGATGGGTGCCCCTGAATCTACAGAGATGATCCTGGGCCATACTGACACAATCCTACAATATCTTGGCCAAACAGGCCTCTCTTTTCCAAAGAATCTGTCGGGGGTACTTTTTAAGCGCCTCGATGTGGTGGAGAATTTTCCTTGAATTCGGACACTGCACAAGTGCACCATATACCCAACAAGACGGCAAGATGGCTGCGCTTAGGGGTTTGCGGCATGGACAAGCCGATGATACAACAACCAACGATATGGAGGATCATAGGAAGGAGCTCGCATCACTTTCTCAAGAACTACAGGAATTCCTTAAAAGGCACGGATCGTTGAATTATATTGGTTCTAAAAAGGTAATCTGGCATTTCTGCCGAAAAAGTACAGTTATCACCTAGCCATGCCAGCCTACCACATCCAGCGTGTTCATGATGATGTTCAGACTAGATGTTCAGGCATTGTCAGGATGCATAGCCAATTAGGGCTAGGCCTATTCATCATTTCTGGTAATGACACCAAGGATTCCTCAAAAGTGTTCTAGGCACTGCAGCTTGCAAGCCTGAAGTAGCCTAGGTCCTATAACCTGTAATGAAGAGGAAACAATGAGATTCAGTTAGGCCATGAGAATGAATATGGGTCATTCTAGAAATTTGGGGTCTAAATTTTTTTCCTGTCCCTGTTAGATCTGGCAAAGGATTTTTTAATGTTAAGAGCTCACTGTTTAATTCCAAGATTGAATCAGTACTGCAAATTACCTGCCAAACAAATAACAAAAGTTTGAAATCAATTTCAGTGATACATCCCTTGTCAAAAAGTCACACTTTGGACCCCAAATTTTTAGAATGATCCATATCCCAGACTTCTGTCACCACCTGCATACCGCTGAAACAGCCGCCAAAAAAAATTGTCATTTTCCAAAAAATTAATATTTCAGAAAAATTTTAGCAGTTGAAATTTAGGTCCACAATATTTTAATTTTGAGCACAGTGATAAGTACACATACGGTGTACTTTCAGAGCAGCAAGTATTCACACATAAACAGTGTGTTTGGTCTCATGTTCATGCATTTTCATGTATGCAGCTGTATGTCTTAGACATTATTGGTCAGTCTGTGCAATTGCTTCATCATGCTGCACTATCCGTTGATCTTATAGGTTCATGATATTCATTGATACCTGTGCAGTCAACCAATCTTGCAATACAACCATTCATGTTGTAAATGGCCATGCAGCGACAGGTCTCATTAGTAATGAATCATTGCATGCATGTGGTGCACTACAGGTGCGATGCAGCTTAACCGGGCATGAGATGCCCTGTAAGATGACAGCCTTGGAGAGCTACACCAAGGGTAGGAAGTACCAGCGGCTACGAGAGCGCAACTGCTGTGACTTGGAGAAGTACAAGCCCCACATTATACCCAGCCAGAAAAAGGGCCATGTGTAAGACATTGTTTATGTATTTCAAATTGAATTTTGTTCCCCGTACATGTAAATGTACTTGTACATTTCTGGCAAACCCAGAAACAAATATGACCCAGCACATTGAAATCAGGTATAAATATGAAAGCTTATGAAATCATCTTTCTGACCATGTACCTGTCTCAAAAGTCCATTTCAGACTTACTCCTGATTTCAATGTGCTGGCTCACAAATGTTTTAAGGAGATGGAACAAAAAAACATGAGAGTTCCATACAATGCCTCTTGACAAAGTGTGTTTTCAAAGTGAATATCTGAATATATTCATTGTGAAATTTTTCTTTTAAGGACATTTTATTACTGGCTTATACGTGTACTTGTAGGTCATGGCGGGGAAAAAATAGTGCCATCCATTTATGGAATTCTTAACTGTTTTAGGGGACCTCAAAAAGTGGGAATTTCTTTATAAATTGTCACTTTTGTGGCCTTTCTGAGGAGCAAATTTGATAATTGATCATGTGCCCCTGAGGACGAAGCAATTTCTGCAAGCCACTTGCATATCACATCAGAACTCGTCAGTGCAATACATACATACAGTATGTACATGATAGAGTTATGGTACAGAAAGCATATACTCATCTGCACTCGCACTGGTCAAGTTCGTTCAATAAGGTGACCCCCAAAATGGACAGAGCACATTCGTGTAGCACTAAAGAGGTTACTGGTATTGATGTACTCATGCTGGCTGATTACATGTATCAACCACGGCCTGTGATGCTAATAAACAGACATCAGTCAACTGGTCAAGCAGTGTGGGACTTGTCACTTGACACTTCTTAGCAACCTCGGTGAAAGAAACAATTTTTTTTAATCCAACTTACACAAAGGGGTTTTTGTGGAAAAGGGACCTAGAAAAACATGACGACTTAGAAATGCCAACTTAGAAATGAACATTTCAATGGAACTGCATTACAGACGATCATGACTATTGTCAAAAGGCTGACTTAAACGATATGATGAGTTACGCCATGCCGACTTAGTCGGAGCTTACTGTACATGTATATGTACAGGTACTCCTTTGCAAACTCTCCTGCCTTGAAATATTTTGAGTTCTCATTATGGTTGAAATAAGACTTTCATATGTAAATGTTAGTCAAATTAATATGATGATTTTGGATGCAGTTGACCGATCGTGGTGAAGTCATATGATCCGGCAGTCTGATTGCACGATATAGTGTCATTCTGCTATCAGCCAATCACTTTTTCTGTCTAATTCCAGGTTGTGGAAAATTGTTTTCAGAAGAAATTAAAGTTCAAGATTTTGTACATGATCTCCTGATAGGGAAGTGCCATTGCGCAGTCCTTCTGATTGACCTCAACAGCATGTCTATGAAGTGATACAATCAATTTCACTATGCTCAGCCTAGACAATGAACTTGCAGTATTTTGTATGATTGCATTCATCTTTCTTTCTGCAGGCACCAGCTTTTCTGCACACTGACGCGGCGTCATATCAGCAGGGAGCCTGCTGACATAGAAAGACATGTAAAGGGCAAACGATACATGAGGGCCCTCACAAGATGTGAGTTTGCTGAGCAAGAAATCTGTGTTGGCAGAAAGGAGCGTATGCCACACTATTCAATAAAAGTGCGTTACGCCCATCTCAGCATTGACAGTTCAGAAGGGGATGTGGTAGTGCTCTGTAGAAAGCTCTCCTGAAGTATCAATTGCAATATCGTTTTTGGTAAATGTAATGGATGAAGAGGTTTCTATTGCACCTGATATTTGTGTCAAGCTGAAAGACCTTAGAGAGCAGTGTTGTATTCAAGTCCATCACCAGTCCCTGCAAGTCCTTGTAAGTCCGTCACAAGTTCATCACAAGTCATTCGGCCTTGTGACCTGTGATGGAATCAACTCCAATGTGCTTAAGACGAAATTCTGAACATGCTATAAAATATGTACATGTGCTGTACACTAAGCAGAGGAAGGTTTTAATATTCCAATGTTTTGTACATTGCCAAAGAAAATAGTTTGGAATTGTTCTTTGTATATTATTTATTTAGGCTCAACAAAAATTCAAAAGCGTTGTGGTTTGTGTATGAAATGGCCATGACATGTACAAAATACGCGCAGAAAGTGACAAAAGGGCAACTATACAAGCATGAAAAATAGCAGAAAAACGATCAGGAAAGTGAGCTATGTATGGTATGGGAAGGTATGGTGCCAAATACTGTTCAGGAGCTTAAGCATATTCAAACTGACTTCACCATTCCTTATTTGACCTGTACACCCAGACAATGAGTGTCAGCGTCTGGGCGTGCCGTTCAAGCCCTGCAGTAAGGTTCCTCGCATGGACCGACAGCAGCAGGAATTGGACCACGGACCACGGGAAGGCAGCACAACGGACTCTGAGGCCTCCGATGGGGAGACAGATGACAGCATGTCGGATCTCTACCCAGGTATCCATGCCCATCACTCCCCCCCCCCACGAATCCTTCACAATGATGTCTTTCTTTGTAGTGGCTCAACGATAGACTTATTTTTGAATGACAAAAATCCCCACTGTGGGTCTTGACCAAACCCTGTCATAACCCTAACCTAGAGAGGGGACAATTGAAATGTTTAGGTGCATTGAACTTTCAGGGCCCATCTACATGTGTTGTAGTTTGATTTGGCCCCATCATCTTCAGTCCTGCAGACTGCTAAAAAAATCCGATTGATGTTTAAGGATTAAACCTGAGGAGAGGGACGGTCAAAGAGTCAGGATAAAATCCTAAGAACTAGTTTATTACACACCAAAGTGTTTCTCAGAAGAAAAGCTAACCAACATGTTGGGTCATATGAGGCTCCCATTAAAATTTGAATGTGCCTTCTTCATCGTAAATTTCAATTACTGATTCAGGATGCAGAGTCAAATATGAAGTCATGCACAAAGAAATGAGCCACTTGGGTATCCCCAGTAGCACTTGTCCAAACTGAAGCCTGTATAAGGTCATTGGAAACGGCAAAATGCATACGCAAGGTCTGCCTTTCAGCACGGCCAAACTACCCCAATTCGCATGTGTGCTTTGCTCTAGAATGAACTCAAACTGGGTCATTATAAACTTGAGATGTCTAAGACACTGTTTTATAATCCATTGCGGCTCTTTGCCAGTAAGGATTTACATCGAGTACATGTATCTTGCCATAAAAACATCATATAACTTTAATCTGATTGAATATTACGTTTACATCATAATGTAGTAATTTTGCTTCAGTATTAACACGTACAATGTACCATGTACACTGGATACATCAAAGATAACATACATTTGTAATTATTCAAAATTTCCAATGCAAATACTACAGGTGGACATCATTTTTATCATTTAATATTATACATGTAGATGTGTAAATCTGTCTTCTATACCCAGTCGTATGCATGTACATGTATCTTTGAAAAATACCCAAAAGGTCAAGTTATTTAGCATAGTAAGACAAGCAATTCGTAAATTTCTACAAACTTTGCAATATACATGTACCTTGGTCTAGCTTTTCATATTGTGCATTGCTACATGTACATGTAAGTGCTCAGCAGAAGTGGGGCCTTATGAAAGGGAAAGGTACTTGGGCATCCATTTACATGTATCTTCGGAATGATTTCCCTGACTTAATAATTAGTGCAGTGTTTATGCATATTCGTGCACACCCACACGTGTGTACATGTACATTGCGTATCCATGTACATGTACATACTGTACATGTATATTAGACATGCTAGCCGTTACAAGTACAGTACATGTACCAACCCCCATCTCTCTGAGTACCAACATAGATATGCACTGTACTAAAGCTTTGAGTCTGTGTACTAGATTCTTTTGTCTCAGCAATATACGTGCATGTACACTGTACATTACATGTCATTACTGTTTTCCCAAGGGACCACACACGTAGATTTTGAAGAAAAACTGGTTTTCAAGAAATCGCCCACAAAGCTTCTCCTCTTTCAAAATGGCAATATACCAATATGGAACAAGTTTACAGTAAACGCCCTCAAATGATTCTTTGAGAGGTCAACCTTTGCCTGAACCGGGTAATTAAAATTAACACAGTGGTTAATTAGCCAAAATCATAAGTAAAGATATGTGTCCGTTTGTGAAATCAAAAATCCATGATTTCCTACTTTTGGCCCTTCTATGCAATGTATTTTTCCACAGGGAAGGGGCACACGTGTTTACGTATGCGCCAATGTTACATTGTTACAAAGATTTGTGGCCCTTCGTGAAAACAAAAATCTTACTTGACCTACTTTTCAGCCTTTCCAGTCAATACGTTTTGTACATGTGCATGTATGAGTGGCAGTAAGATAGGTTGTGTGTATTTGTGAAAATGCAAATACACTAGACAAGATTTTGGCTCCTAACAACATGAATGTAATCAAATCAAAGAAATGCTACTTTCAATGTGTATGGCTCTTTGTGGAAACAGTGACAATGTATGTAGTCAACTATGTACTGCATGCATTTTGTTGCAGAAAACAGGGTTACGGTTGAATTGATTCGTTCCCTCCAGATTGTGAGGAATTTTAAAGAGCTGCTTGAGTTTATATAAAAACATGTCTGTACTACTACATGTATGTGTTCCACACCAGACATATTTTTACCTCAGATAGATACATGCACATTGTAGCAGCCAGTAATCATGTCTGTCATTACAGCTGAAGACTTTGAGGATGAACTCGAAGATGCAGGATTGGAAGAGGACATCGAAAACATGGCAGTTGGCGATGCCAGCAAGAATGCAGAACAAGTTACAGTTGGCAAAAAGCGAAAGGTACATGTACATACAGTAATTTGATTCTGCAGGAAGGACTGAGTGGCAATCCATGTGCATGATGCCTTCGTTTTTTTTAATTTTAAGTTATTTGCTTTGTGTCCAGCAGGAGTGCAATTTCTCTGGATGTTCTGGATAGTAAGGATTGTCGATTTTACAATCCTGGATTTGCATAGGCTCAGTCACTCTAGTTTGTTACATATTTGCACTTGGTGCCACAAACATGCAAAGTACATATGGAGTATATTCAAATTAAAGAAGTTGGTAATGTTTAACCCTAATTCCCCAGAGTGATTTACAAGGAACCATACCCATTCACACAAATTCCAACACCATATGGTAAACTGTGCACAAAAACTGTTGGATTCTGTTTATTGTGGGTATGCCTGAAACCATGTTAAAGCACAAGCAGTTTCGGGGTACAGTACCCAGTGCCACAAATTCACACACTTTACTGGTGTTCAGTTCTGTGTGGTTAGGGAAGGTTAGGGTTCAAGATAACATACACAAACTCAAGCTATCATAATACAGACTCTTTGAGAACCTTACCATTCCACTGCAAGGTGAACATTTCAACAGTCTATACTCAGTTCACTTCGACACTGATTTTGTACCACCAAACTTATCTTACAGTCTTTAAAGAGTGAAGCCATTATGAAGAAAAATCATTGGAATTGAGATGGAAGTAAATCACTGTGACAGTTAATGGACACATACTTATAATCAGCTCAAATTATCAATCATTTTTACTCTCAGCAGTAGCAAAACTATGATCAGTTGTCTTTTACGTTTGAAGGGAAAAGGCTTGCCTGATAGTTTAGTTCTCTTTTCCAAGAAGGGAGAAAGAGTTTAATTAGATCCACCTTTATATTTTCAGAACCCAGGCTTTACTAAGAAGACCACGTTTAAGAAGTCAAAACAGCTTAAGTTGAACCCTGAACAGCAGCAGATGTTTAAAGATGCAAGATGACTGCAACAGTGAGATTTAAGGTGTGTTTATCATTTCAATGCAATACTACATGTATGCACGGCCATTACAATTCATTTTTTGTTTCAGTTGTGATTACATAATCGCATAGGCTGGTGCACCAATGCGATTATGGATCCATTCCTTGTACGCTGAAAGTCTCGTGTAAATCCCGTATCGACCGTCTTGAGCACAACCCTCTCCCCAGCTGACAATGCCGATCTGGACCCATCGCCTGCTGCCGTCTGCCGCCCTCAGTTGTCTCATGACAGGCCCGCCTGAGTCCCCCTTGCATGCGTCCAGGTTGCCCTCTGAATAGCCAGCACAGAATGCTATGGCAGGCTTGTAGGCAGTCACAATACTACACCTAAAGTGGTCTTGTATGCTGTCCCTGCATTCTTTGTCCGTGCGCACAGGAATAGCAAGTTCCTTAAGCACCGGCGAGGTTGGTCGGTAAGTATCATCCAGACAGTCCCCTTCTAAATCATAGGGATCCGTGGCTCCCCAGCCAGCGACATATGGATCTTTATTTGTTGAATAAAGCTCTTCATCTTCAAAGAAAAAAAAGGAACCAAGTGAGTATTTTTTCACCCTGCATTTGACTTTCACTTCGAACCATTAAATATTGTTTACTAAAGTTTGACAAGGGAATGATTGTTGAATTTTTATTTCTAAATTTCGTATTATATCTTCCAATATATTATGTATTTTATACATGTACATGTATGTCAGAGCTACGGGTAATGTTTTGGTTTGGTTTTAAAGACTAAAATGTCATGGGCAAAAGAAAAGCAAGGATGGGGCATTTGTTCATTTTTACAACTCCCATAGTGACCACTAGTTGGATAATAATCACTGGGACAGATATACTGTAATTAATACTGTAGTGTAATGCTTCTCAATAAATGCCAGACTTCATGTAAAGTTTCACGACAAATCCATCCCAGAAATGCAACACATATGCAAATGCCGTGATTGACAACCACAATCTGAAATTGGAACGGAGAAAGTTGGCAACATGTCGTAATGCCTGTGATGAGTTGCATAAATGAACAAGAGTCCCCTCACCTCCCATGTTCTCCTGGGGTAGGCAGATGGGTCTGATGTAGGGATTAAATGTGACATTCCGACTCAACCGTAGCAGGGCAATGTCGTTATCAAGTTGCCTGTTGAATGCTTCATGCATTATCAGAGCATCGTCACCATCAAGGTTGAAAACTTTGGTTGGGTCAAACTGCAGAAGTGAGTCTCTGGATTTGTCTATTATGCCTGAATGACAGATAAAGCTTTCAAGATTATTACTAGGCATAAATGTGTTTATTTTACTTGCTCATCAATAAAGAATGTATGTACATGGACACAGAGTGCCTACACAGCATTCACACATTTTGTAGTGCTCATTTGCAGGGAGGTAATGCACTTTCTCATTTTAACACTCACACCAAAACTTAAATGTTCTTTACAGTCTCCTCATTGTAGTTAGATATGTTGGAGATACAAAAATGGTCCATACAAAAACGAAAATCTCGTCTTCAGTCAGATGAGGGAGTGAACTGAGTACATTTCTACTGCTAGTAGAAACAGACCTATCTGGCCAGAAGCCATTGCAGAGGTACATGTACCGTACATGTACCGTACTTATTTGCCTGCCAGGTTTTTGGCCACTTCCTACTGAGGATATGTGAGCACAGCCTGATTACATGTATCTATACATGCAGGCACAGCTGATGGGTGAAAATACCAAGCGCACCTCAACATACCTCTGGCTGACATCTAAACGTGTTAGTGTGCCTTTTGTACATGTGCACAAAGTCCAAGAATGCTGTGGAGAAGGACTTTGTGTTGAACTCGGGCTTGGCAGCTGTGCATGGCCTACTCTTGTAGCAAATATTGCTCCATGGGCATACTCCAAAGTGTTTAAGAAATGTGAGGTTGCCTTAAAAAAAAAATATTTTTCAAGTAACTCCAGGGAAGCAGTATGAGTGGTTGCACTTGCATAAAAACGGGCCACTGCATGGTTATCTTTTTTTTTTTTTCAAAAGTCAAGATTTAGGCTAAAAATAACACTGTCACGTTCCAAGGGTATTGATATGTAGCAGGAGCCCGTACATGTACATATAAATTCAATCAGCTAATGAGCATAGTTTCACCTCAGTTGTTTTAAATTTCAGTCGCTGGATTGGCTTTTCACAAATCCAATCACAATTCCTTTCACAAGACCGAGCAACGGGCAGAGGCGGATCCAAAACCAAATTTTCAAGGAACCAAATTCTGGTATCTTTTTGGGCCGACAAATTGGGAAATTTGTATTTTCCAGCCATTATGCTGGCTACATTCTGGGTTTTTTTCCATTGTTGTTGAGCAAAGATAAACAAAACTGGCCAAAACACCATTTTTTGTTATTTTTCCAAACAAAAGATTTGTTCGCTTTCTTTTAGGAAGGCCGTAGCCCCAGCTGCCCCCTCCCCCTCGGAATCCACCTTGGCAGTAAGGTGCACAGTAACAAAGGGAGGCCTTTGTCATCATTCATTTGTACAGCTTGTGATGTGGATTAGGACTTGTTATGGATGTTTGATGGATTTGACAACCACACTGGCCAGTGGCCTAACTGGGGGCCATGTGCCTGCCCCACGAATGCCTGTTACCCCCCCCCCCCGATGTCCCCCATTTGAAATCCATGAACAACCTCTGCTGCAGCTCATTGTCTTTTGGTGCCCCCATGTCTGCACCCCAAAAGCCCTAGTTATGCCGCTGACACTGGCTTCACTGCAGCTGGAGACACATTCAGACTTAGTTCCAAATTACGTACTCTGTGCTTAAATGTTCACTTGCATGAGTAATTTTACCAACCTATGCTGTACATCAGTGTGGTAAATTAAGTTCAGTGTACATTTACATGTAGTTCTACATGTAGTGCAGATTTTACTTTCCTTGTTAGTCTTACCTGTGTATACTCTGATATCTTGCACATCACACGTCTTGAAGCAGTGTGCTGCGGACAGCACCCAGTTGCGAGCAATGAGGCTGCCACCGCAAAAAAAAGTGGGCTGAAAATGTGAGAACAGAATGTTAGTAGAACTGTGAAACCTACAGTCTTTGCTGCATCTGTTTTTGCGGTTCAAGTCCTGTATATATGTACATGTTGTACGTAGTTGTACTGTCTGCAGGGTGGATGCCCGTTCGGTACATATACTGAAAATACAGTGCACACATATGTAAATGTATGTGCATACTGTGACTAATGTGAGGAAGAGTTATCTATGTACCTTGTGTACTTTTATCATGACGGATGTTCAGGCACATGAACTGAAGGCAACTGAGTGTGTGCATTAGCCACAATATTTAAAATGGTCGTACACAGTTTTGGTAGAGTCATTGTCAGTTGAGAGGTGAAGGAATGCTGCTGTCACATGCTGCATGTGAAGTGAGGATTCTTAAGAACAAGACCAAAAACAATAGAAACAAAACCAGTTGGGAAAGTAAAAACAAGGAGACATTCCTACCACACAGTCATCACATCCTGCAACGTTCTGATCACAGAACAAAGCCACTTGCCAGGGCCAGTCACCACTCTCAGCATGTTCTCCGCCTGCTATCCTTGGCGTGACTGCGTCACTGAGTCCTTGGTTGTATCCGCATGGCGAGTAGTCTAGAAAAGCAATGAGTTTCATTTGTTGTTGGCTCTTGGCAACTGTGACAGTATTGAATCCAAACGTGGAATCATTGACCTGCATCTTTTGAGGAATCATGTTGGCTTTAAAACCCAACATACTCCCTGACAAGTCATGTTTTGTCTGTGAATGTCAGTCAGAATTCTTCAACAGAGCTGCAGTATAAGATAGGCCTAAGTAACATATATGAGTAATTGACCATTTGCTAGTAGGGTATGATTGCAACCAACATCCCTGCAACAGGTGCAAAGAGGTACAATGTAGAAATGTATGTACATGTACATACAGGGTACATACTGTGTGGATCATTGTGTGGAGAATTAAATCAACTAAATCAATAAATGCCTTGGCATGAAGTTTGCCTCAGAGCCAGTTCCAGGCAGGACCTGGCAATTCTAAAGGTGGGCCACTTTTGTAACTTCAGACATCGGCATTTCTTGGAAGGAGGCAGATAGTACAAGCACATGTATACATATACATGTGTACACATAACTGTCACATACATATACATGTACATGTGTGAAACATACATGCAAGTGGTGCATCATGGCATTGTCTGTTAGTTGTGTCTGTAGAAGCTGTGAGTTCAGCAGGTTTTAAGAGGTAATTATGATCAAGAAAGCAGTTCACCTCCTATCTCCTTTTCCATTCATTTGTGAAATCAACCCATAAGGCTTCTGATTTACTCCGACATTGTCAACCAGGAACCATTTTGAACTCATGCAAGAGGGATTGCCAAACTTGATCCACAGGTAGTTAGACCTGCATGTACCTGTACATTTTACGTGTACAGTGAAAACCTCTTGTGTAATGAAGCTTTATACACATGCAGATGTCACGAACTCCTAAAAAAGAAAGCAAAAACCAAAAATTGAGCAACCTCACCTAACTTTTGTCTCGTAATAGCCTGGGCAAGAAGGTTCATTTCCCCATGGTTCTTTATGAAGAACAGGTGCTCACTGAGAGGGTGGGATGCGATCTCTTGCAGTTCGTTTCTATCTATTTCCTCACCCACTCCAATACAGTGGATTTGAACCTTGAAGCGTTCGCGAAGGGTCTCTGCCTCGTACTTAGGTAAGGCAACATTGGCATGCATGTTTGTATTGCCTTGTTGGGAAAGAAAATTGATTGAAAATTAACCTTTTAGAAAGTTTGCTGAAGCGACACTTGTTTTAAAGATGACACTGAACATACATGTATATGTGTGTAATTGTACTTTTCATGCTATTTTACTTTAGGGAAGAAATTTCTCAATTACTTGCAGACTGTTGAAAAAAATACCTGTGCTGCACTTAATAAAATCAGAGAAGTAACTGACAAGTTTACCAGGTACACACTCATTTATGGAGGATTTTCCAGTGCACTTTTCAGCATGGAGAGCTGTGAATTTTACAAATGTGTTGAAGACTGAAATTCAACCGTTCCCGAGAAGAAAGACCTCACTTACCATCTGTGAAGAGGAACAGGTATTTCTTTGCATTTGGCCTGTCATGAGCAGCTGGTATCATGGTTTCGTGAACAAGCTGGAGTGCCTTGCCAGTTGCTGTTCCCCGTCCTGCAGAAAGGAAAATGCCCGGAGAAATATATTTCTTCTCTGTCTCTCCCTTTCTCTCTTGTATGTTCCCCATTCCCCAAATACATTGCAAACCTGGCAGTTGTGATAGACAATAGCTTTATTCACACCTCATGGGTCCTTGGGCACCTTAGGATATGGACCACATTTCTACAGTTGCAGCGTTGTAGCACAGTATTATTTGTTACTAGAACCATTTTTAACATTGAACATTTTTAACACGGCGTTATTTAAGAACAGATCTATAATGAGCTGAAACAATTCAGTTTAATAAAAATCATTTCTTTCCACACATTTGTACAAATTGTGCATAGTCCCAAGACATAGTTCCAAAAGTACATGTAAGTGTGCCTCGGATATGTACATGCACTGCGAGATGAAAGTTAAAGTTTACAAAAGGTACCTATTTCATCTGGGCTATGTTGATCTATCAATTCGTCAATCAGGGTGAGCACAATATCCACAGATGGTTGAGGGTCGGAGACTAGAAATGATACCTGCGCCTCAGATGCAAACACACAGGCACCATAGCGAGCACGCCGGGGGCCATCAGCCCCGCCAACCTACATGTGCATGTACAGAAGGAAAACAGAGTTGAAGTTCATTGTAATGCATGGGATATGCACTTTGCCTTTGGAAGTGATTATTTCTTCCCATGGCAGCTTGATAGATCATGTACCTTCTCACTAGACAAGCAAAGCTCGACGTCATTACATAACTGGTCCATAATTGATTACCTGCTGAAAATCACTTGGAAAAAGTGTCATACAACATCATAGATCACTGTTTCATTGAGAACAGTTGCACATGTACCTCAGCCAGTGCCCCTACCCCACTATGGTTAGGGCAACTGCTGCGAAACGGTTTGAAAAGGGGGGGCAAGCCCTGGCCATTAGACTGAAAAGAATACAATTATGACATTGCAATGCACCTCCATCTGCTAGGCCTGTAAAGGGGAAGGGCAAAATAACTAACTTTTCAAAGGCGGCAGGGGCAACAGCCAGCCAACCCCCCCCTCCTTTCCACCTCCGGTGGGTAAAGGGGAAATAAACTCTGAATATCAGTCAATCATAGAAAGTAATAATGTATACTCTTTGGATTCCTCATTGCCAAAACTACAGTAGATGTTATGTGCTGGCAAGCCTATAAGTTTCAATGGTTAATGTTCTATGCATGCATTTACCTTGCTTATTAAGGCTTTAGCGAGGTCCAGACTATACTGGAAGTGAGCTCTTGGAATGCTGCCAGAGGCATCGAAAACGAAGTAAATATCCATCCCTTGGGTGTACCCGAGATCAATGAACCTGCCGCTGGGGCCTGTGCTATTGTTGTCTGATATGGTAGCTTGTGGCTGGGTAATTGCAAGGCTGTCGATATTGTATCCCAGCCTTGCTGCTATCTTGAGGGTGTCTTCAAAGTCATTGGGTCCTGTGGGAAGATTTGTGATTATCTGAATTGGAAATGGGTGCTTTAAAACTAGCAACATGTGCCTGAACTAACAGGAAACAGTGATGCTCATTCTTTTTGTGTTTCTGGGGTAGGAGAGTCTGTCACAACACCCAAACTCAGTGACCTGCAAAATAATTAAGCAGTTCAAACCAATTTCCTCATCAAATGACTGTATTAACATCTACATCAGATTTCACAAATTTGGTGTAACTTCTCTCCTTGCATAAGCCTTGCAACACAATTTGTGGCTTAGCTGTGTAAAATACGTGTATTTACGGTCTATTCCATGAACAGTGGCTAAGTTGCACAATGTATTATATATTAAATTTCTTGGATGAGGATGATCGCAACTTTTACGACAGGTGTTCTTTTCAATGTACAGCAATCATGAAACAGTCATTACGAACACCTTTTTGCAAACCCTTATTAAAACTCTTCTCATACATGATATAGATACACAAAACCCGGTTTGTCTAATGCTTTCATATTAAGATTGCCAGACGCTATGTATCTAGCTTATATAATAAATTGTCTTCCTGGACATACTAGTACATGTATTCCTTAAGTGTGCTACCTTGACATGTTGGAGGTTCCCCACTCCAGCCTCCTGATTCAAGGCATTCTATCTCAGCCGTTCCAATCAACGCCTTATCTCTGTCGCATTCATAGGACACTCTTTCTCCCTTCTGGAAACGCGCCAGATGGCTATTGACCATTCGCCCGCCGATAGGAATGCCAGGGTTTGGACAGTAGAAATCTGTTGTAAGAGCAGGATAATGTTGTTTGTGTGTGGGCTGGCTTTTACTTTGTAAAGGCATAAAGGGGACAGTTCCTGCTGATAAGCAAAGTAGGACCGAGTTGGGATATTCCTCTGTCCCCAACATATATATCCCACAAAGTAGGTGAAACAAGGCATGTTAATCCCCACAACTACAGAACAAGTACATGTATGTGTGTACTATGAAGTGTGTAGATTTGCCTCTGTTCTTGGTGAAAATTGGGCTTCCCTCCATTACATTTTTTGGCTATTTTTCTCATTGACAAAGACAGTGTTGACCTACATCAGCTAATAGCTGCTCATAGCTGTACAGAAACAATAATATACAACCCAAAAATAATAATCATGTGTTGTCAGGGTACTAGGCGAGAGGTGTGGCTGGTTGTTTTGTGGCCATGTTGAAAAGAGAAGCTTAATTATAATACGTGTATGCGTTCGTCTCTTCTCAACACTCAGTTGACAAGATACAGGTGCATATAAATCCATAAAATCATTGCCTCCCTCCAGCAGAAGGTAACCTTAGTGTGTTTGGGCAGTTTGATTAACTGATAATTAACTGATAATTTATTGATCACTAGTTGAGTAGCTTAGCGATCATTTGCATTAAAGGACTTTGGTCTATGTATGGTTAATATGTAATAAACATGTTTGGTTTCATTAATTTTGTGCCAGCGCACTGCCCTGACCTCATTGAAAATCAGCAGCTAACAGTTCACAGCATCCAGCTTCTTAGATGAGTTACCACTCTTGTGTCTTTGCGCTTTGATTAACCGAGCTCATAAATGAGCACAGATGCATGGGAGATGTGTTGGTATAATTTTGACAAATATTTTTCATCTTGATGCTGTGCAAAACTCCATGGCAGGCCCGTAGGCTGGGGGGTTTGAGGGGTTTGAACAAACCCCCCCCCTTTCGCTTCTGAGTTCCGCTTGTTGGTGGCCTTGTTTTGGGTGTGTGTTCTGAATATTTTAAATTTACCATAATATTCGGCATATAAGCCACGGCTTATACGTTGATCTGAAAGCTCAAGGTGAGCAGGACTGGCTTTGTGGAATTTGCTTTTCAAGGTTACAGCTGTAATAAGTTGAAGACTTACTCTTATGGTCACATGTTGTGAGCGTTCCATTCCACTGTCCATCGTACTGGCAGTACCTAACTGCCGATCCTTGGAGGCTGTAGCCAGACGGACAACGGAAATGAACACTTCCTCCAACTTCTGTAGACTCTAAGTACCTGCTGCCTCCAAATTGAATATAACCTGGATCTGGACATTCAATTTCTGTCAATCAAAACATACACATATTTAGGCTTATAAGTAGAGAAATTGACCAATGTCAAGAAAGACTTGTTAGCTTAATTGGATCTGACAAGTCTTTCTTGCAGTCTGTGAGAATGCTGTACATGTTAAAGTTGCAGTCAATCATACATAGGCCTATATGTGATTTTTGCAAAATGACTCAGAATCTCAAGGGTGCCTAAGAACAAACTTCGTGAAGTTCCAGCTCAGTGAACACTTTGTTCCAGGAAATACAATGTTCTCGGATTTTGATTCCAGATCAAAAGCTGCTGAATCTTTTTTTCAACTACACCTGAATTCAACGTCTGGGACACATTCTCACGTTCAATTGAATGCAACTATACGATGTCAGACATTGATAATCTGGCATGCATGTGTCATGCAAATGCAAGCTGGAGTTTCTAATGGCACTTTTCCAAAAATGTGCTTCATGTTGAAAAGGTGCATTGCTGAAAACAGCCCTCTTTCATTGTATTCTTTAAAAGGCATATTGCCAGAAAGAGTAATTTTGAAGAAGTCAAGTCAGTGCTTACTTGCTTAGATATACACTGCTTAATCGAAACATTACAAACGCAACCATGCTTTGATGCAGGTTAATTACTGCATGTGATGAAACTCACAAAGGTTTAGGAAAGGTATTCATTCTGCTTATTAGTGGGTTTACTGAATCTTGTAATTCATCTCATGAAGAGCTAGAGTTTACTCTTGGTATTCAAAAGACAACAAGCCAGGTTTTTAAATTGAAGGTGCTAAGGGTAACAGCTTGGTTTCTTGGCAGGTATTCTGTTGGAAAGTGATGTACTTATATGGTTCTCCAACTTTCCCTTCTACTTTCAGATTCTTACATCTATCGAAGAACATACCTGAGCAAATCGGATCGAGATTTGACCATGTCTGGTTGGGGAAGTACAAGCTTGGTCCTGAACATTCTCTCCAGGTCTTGCCAAGGATGCGATAGCCTGCATCACAGTGGTAGTCCACCACCTCCCCCAACCTGTAAGTCCTGTTCTCCATATTGCTCTGCAGATGCTCGATGTCTGCTTCACTCTCAAGAAGTGATGGACATATCACCTCTGTAAAAATATCAGTGGACAGTAATCTGAAGTCTTGTTACATACTGTACCAGTAAAAACAGATTGCAGTAAAGTTTCATTTACCTGAAAAAAAATTCTGTTATGGATTATGTTGCCCAAAACCTAATAAATCTTTGGCTGAATCCAGAAAATAAATGAAAAAGTAAGTAAACCGCTCGTGTAGCATTGAAGCCCCTTTGCAACTCAAACACTTACATTTTCAGGTGTTGAAATCATTGTAGCCTTAACGACTCCCCAGTTTTTTTATTAAATCACATACATTGTATTGTTAGATTTGTAATGGTTAGGTTTAAACTTAATAGATATAATGAAGAGGAAATTGAAAAGAAACTGTCTATAAATGCAGTGTGTTACCACGGCAGTGCTTTGAAATATGTAGAATGCTCATATTTGATATATATATTTAATAATAGACAACTGCATGTAGTTTATTAAATGTATACTTATATGGTTGGAAGTGGCATACCACATGGGCAAGTAATACATGAAAGACAGAAACTGCTTTCTTGTCTTGTGGTGGTAACATTTGTTCGTTGCTGTCCTATTATGTGAAACCCTGATAAGGTAGAATGAAACTCACCATGACAGGTTGGAATGGATGGATTCCACTCTCCAGACATTCCACATGTGATTTGGATGGAGTGTCCAACTGAGGAGACATAGCCTGGCCAACAGGTGATGTTGATCTTGGTGTTGGGGCTGAAGGTTTCATCATCTCGGTGGCTCCTCCTGTCCGATCGGACCAGCGTCCAGTTGGCACCGGGCAGAGCATCTGGATTCGCGCAGCTGTTCGTTGCTGCATTTTTAACATGCCCCAAGATTAAAGACAATATCAATATTTTACACCATAGTGATGGGGTTCCTGCAAGTCCCAGGACATGTCACAAGCCGTCCAGATCCTGTACTCAAGCTTAAAAGCCATTCATTTGAAGCATTCCTTTGTCCTGAACAGGAAACAAAACTTCATGAATCCCTTACCTCTGCATTCTGTCATCCCTCCTTCCCATTTTAATCCCTGTGGAGTCCTGGAGCACCTCTTCCTGCGAGACCCGATGAGCTCGAAGCCTTCCATGCATCGGAAGATGGCTATCCCGCCAACTTGACGTCCCCGTGGGAACCTTATTTCTTTTCCGTTCCAAGGCCGCACGGGCATTGCACATCGGCTTTCTGAAATGGATTTTTTCACCAAGCCAATTAGACATCTTTCACAAACCAGTCCCTTACTTGAGGGAGAAAGAAATCCCCTGGTGTCAACTTGATGCAAACAAATACGCCATGCTGGAAGGCCAGACCAGGTCTGCTTTACAAACATGCTCCTATCAGTGCATTTTTACGAACAAGAGTCACGAGCACTCACCTTGACATGTTGGTGATCCAGACCACTCGTCATCCTCAGTACAGTAGATAACCGGCTCCCCACCTTTCAATAAAAACAAATCGTTTCATTCGGTATACGGTGAACACTGTTTCAATGACGCCATTTCATGATGTTATATTGGCATACACATTCAGTGCAGCTGCAGCTGTGCGACGGAAATTGAGGAGATAAATGGCGACCAGAGTTACCAAATTTACTAATTTAATCATATTTGATCGTTTCTTTAAAATCATATTTGAAGTATATAGCATGTTTCTCTGTAATATTTGTCAATGCCAAAACAGTTTTTAACGTGTATTAGTCCTTGGCAGTTTAATAAGTATAATTTGTTACCTTGACGTTTGTAGCCCTTCATACAGTCAAGAAAAACCAAGGAATCTCTTGGATATCGCCCGTCAGCCCCTGGCTTGGCAGAAGTACCAAACTCGTATCTCCCACCAACGATCGGTGTGGGCGCTGGGCAGCCTTCCCCGGCTGCAGTTTGACACAAGAATACATGTACGTGACAGTGTTTAAATTCCAACGTTTCAACCCATAGGCCTACTAAACTTTTGTGAAAATGCTGTTTTGTTCAAAAATTGATTTCCATCCATATCCGTCGGGCTCAACGAATACGCAAGATTACATGCGATTGTAACATTGAAGTAGTAAGATATTTAACGGCTGTTATTTATTCATATAGTTTCTGTGTCCTATTAATAAAATGTGTTTTTGTTTGCTCACGTTTGAAACGTTTCTCAAAAACTCGTCGACTCTCGCTCAGGTAAAATTCGTGAAAATGTGTGAACATTATTCGTATAGCTTTCATATTTCATTTCTTCATATGTATATAGTCATTCAACAACAGGAATATTTGAAATTATTCACAGTTTCACCAACAATGACCCTATTTTAATGGGGGACAATAAGGAAAAAAATGTCAAGGACGTTTGAACTGATAGAATGAGCGCAACAAGCCGTACAAAACGATGTTGGACAGGTATTCAACGGTTTTACTTCGCTTGTCGCCCAGCGCCCGAAGAGGGCGCGGGAAGGGCTGATGGCTTTTCACTGTGATTGGCTACTTTGTGCACGACCTCCGACCGCGAGGTTATCACTTCCTACGTGTATTAGCGAAGCGTTATTTGAAGTTTCCGGTTCGCTGTTGACAATGTTTTGACGCGTGCCAAAGTGTCGGCTTATATGTTAAAAACATGGCCATGATACATTTGTCTTCTAAGTATCACTGATCAAGTGTCTTTGGAGATATATTTAAAATATTGTTATCGTGATCAATTTTGGATAAACTAATAAAGTGTAATGAGAAGATTTTCAGTAGTGAGGAAGAAAAATAATACAAAAACATTCAATTGATATCCGCCACATTGAGCAAGCTCGCGCACCTGGCAGAAATTTACCCACAATGCTCTGCTCGTCGTTAGCTGTAACCCCTTGTGGCGTATTTCCTTCACTAAAATTTTGCGAGGCCATCAGCCCTTCCCAGCGCCCTGTTCGGGTGCTGGGCGACATGCAAACGGTTTTACACAACTTCTTTTCCATGGGGTCGGGGAGTGTGCCAGATATTACCCTAGGGAATGAAATGCTTTTTGAAAATGGCGCCTTTCCTGTGGTGTTGCGCCCGCTGTTGTCGGTCCATATGTTTACTTAAGTATTTAAAACTGGCTTTGGTACATCAGTTCTTCGCCCGGTTGCCTTCAAAACGAATTAAAAAACAGAAAACCCTCTGATAGTAAAGACTGGACATTCTTTCCAAAAGTCGATAGTGAGGATTTTTTACTATTATTTTATTCTTGCGTTATTAATCGTATTTTTTTCATTCAAGTGTTAATGTTTAAAGATGAACGTTAAATAGTATGCGTCATTTTGATGAGTCCGATAGACGTCATTTTTAAAAACATTTCACCTGCATCAACTTAATATCAATAGCAGTTCGTTGACGCCCTGTTAAAGACACAGAAGGTGCATCGGTTTCCCCTAAATAAATTTGTTAATTTGACTGTGAAACTTTCACCTGTATCTCCAACGTGTCTCTAGCTCTATTGCGAACCGTTTTGTGGTACTTGGTTTCATTTTCTTTCCATATAAATATAAGAAAGACAGACAAAAAAGTATACCACACCGGACGCTGCATGCTTGCGTTGAAATTATGGTTAGAAAGAGGCAACAGATTGAGTAAAAAAGAAGAATTCCATGATGTGTTTTGGTTTTCCTATGGAAGTCCAATTACATGCAGATGGAATGCCATGAAATCAAAGCAAATAGTCCATACCTGCGCAAGACGCTGCCGTGAGTAGAATCGCTAAACTGATGGCAGTCTTCGCAACGGGGTGCTTCATCTTGACCTTGCGCCCCTTTTTCTTGATTCCTGACGATTGAAATGATTATTACTCTTCACGAGCTGCAGTGAGGTGACGAGAATGGTAACTCAAGAGGAGAAACCGGGACAGCAAAACTGGAGTGTCTGTGCAACGGGCCACCAGGATACAACGGGGCTGTTTGCATGTGGCACTGCTACACTGCCACACGGACTTCAACAGCGAACCAATAGGCATGGCTAACACTCGTGACGTTACTCCGTAGACACATTTGTCGTTTCCATTCGATGTTCACCTTCTGTGACCTTTCTGTGATCGTATGGGCCTATACTACCCTAAATATAAACGCAGTGTGTAGTGTCCTCATCAGCCTGAGTGTCAAAGCTTGTAAATGGTAATTATGTATTTCTACCAACTTGATGATCCCAAATCTTCAAACGGACATGCTTTTTACCCAGAACGCTAAATATGCAGCCCATTAGCCATGGCCAGGAGAAAATGTATATGCAATTGGCCTAGGCCTACTTTCCATCGGCGCGTCGTTTGTTGTGTCCCGACTTCATCTAGTGTCGGCTCTTTGGGCAGAGTTTGGCATGCCAAACTTGAGGTGGACGAATATTGGAAACAATATACTGAAACTTAGATAAAGCAAAAAAATAAATGTAACAATAGGCCCAACAGATTGCGAGAAGAACAAAGTGGACCAAAGAGACAATAGCGACCCATGAAACAATCAGTCGGCAGATTTCAAGCATATTTTATACAGGCATACAACATCCACTCAAACGTTTCACTTGTCGGTTACAGAGTTAGGCTATTACTTAATACACGCAATACTTCGGGCACATGGACGAATAAAAAAACGGCGAGCTTTTAGGTGAAAAGTGTTTTTCAAAGCCGATGGTGTTTTTCCTGATCTGATGGTTCGTTTGGGAGCCTCAAATATACCCAGCGAGAAATGAGACGGAGGGCTACCCCCAACATTTCCAATTGTTATACACACTCTAGACTATTGTTATTTAACCCCCCCCCCCTGAAAAGAAATCCTCAGATTCCAGTGAGACAATAACCATCACAAAGTAGAGGGGGTTCTCTCGACCCGTCTCATATCTTGCCTCACATGGCCTCGAACGTCGTAGTGCAGCCATTTTCAATCCCCTTAATTGAGATCATAGACCTTTTTTTAAACAAATTCGGTAAAAAGTGAAAGGTTGAGACTGTAATTTTCTTAGTTTTAATAATATTCGTTTTGAAACTGTCTTTTTCATTTAGGCCCCTTTTCTTTTGCCAGTGACATACCTGCGACGTTTCGTTCTTTTCGGAGACGATTTAATGAGCGAGTGAATGAATTTTGGATTTTGTGCCCTGCCCAACGTGTACTACAACACTGTATACTCGGTGTTTGCCCCCGAAGGCTTGTGAAAAAAATCACAAGTGTACTCGGGTGGGACTCGAACCCACGACCTCCTGCTTACTAGTGCAGACGTCTTAAACCAGTCGACCACCGAGCTTGCCGGTATCGAATGAAGCGAACTATTTTTCATCTTTATTCAGTAGTGGAATGAAAGTAGCATAAGGTCTGAAATAGAAATGACGACTTTACTAACATGATCCCCTTCTAGGTTTTAGACAAGTTGAGAACATGTTCCAAAGAGATCATTTTCGTCAGGCTGCCGTCGAATTTAGGGGATACCTTGAACCTTCATATCCTATTGTCCCCCCTCTGCCAAAAAGGGATTCGCGGTCGCATTTCCCCCACAGTGTCAGTATACGTGCTGTCCCAACACAGCAACTTTTGTAATGCCAGTTGCCAATAGAATGTACTGTTATTGAACTCACATTTTTACTGTGCAGTTCCCCCCAACTGCAAGTTTAGTGGCATTGCTTTGGGGTAAAATCCGGGAAGTTCGTGTGACCGTTTCCCTGAACAATATAATAACGAAATAAAAGAAAAGAGAGAAAGAAACGAGGGAAAATGGATGGATGGTGTGTAAAATTGCGCCGAATTTATCGCAGTTGTGTGACGATCCTGTGTATCTGCTGATGACTTCGCACCAGTGGTGCATTCAGCGGGGGGACGTACCCCCTCCCGACTTTTGGGTTTATTTTGTTTTCATTTTTTTCAACTGAGATTACTTCATAGCAGTAATGTAGTCGAGTACTTTTTGAGAACCAAGTTCTCTACCAAATATTTAACTAGTTAGGAGGGAACAAAGCTGAAGTACATCGGCATTTGATGGTACATGCATAAAGGTAAGATTACAAAGCAACATAATGACTTCAGACCATCACGGTTTGATTAAAATTAACTTTTTAGGACAAAAGTACTCGGAAAGTACTCCGAGTACTTTTCTCCTTAAAACTTAAATTTTACACAACTGGGAGTGTCTGAAGTCTTACATGTATTTTGTAATCTTCCCTTTGCACATTTACCATCAAATGCCTGTGCACTCTGGCTTTATTCCCTCTCACCTAGTTTAGTACTTTGCGGAGAACGTTGGTACTCGGAAAGTACTCGACTACAACACTGCTTCATAGGTGAGTAAGAAAGAAACTAATCTATCAAATACAGGTAAATGGGCTATATTTTGTCTCCCCATTATCATGTTGAATGAGCCCAGAAGTGCATTTTGCATACCCACCCACCCCACACACCAAACGCTGGATATGCTACTGCTTCGCATATTCATACTGCTCGTGTGCACATTTTGAAAGTATTACCATTTGAAACTTGCACCTGCTTATTAAGTGCTGATTTCGTAAGAACCATCCGCAGTCCAAAACATGTCATAAGGATTCGAACTCTTCTGACCGCGAATAGATTAATCAGTCATGCAGAAGCTTTGGTGAAGTTTTTGCATGTCATAATTATGGCACTGCAGTGCAAAAGAACACAGGCGGGATTTGTTAGGGGAGGCCCTGGAATTCCATGAATGCAGCAAAGAGAGGGGAAGGGGGTATCACGACTGGCTTTGATAATTTTTTTTACTAATTTTATCGGTTTTAATAAATATTTCACAGAACACATGAGCACTGGTCTTGCAAGTTTGGGGCATGTAACCAATGGCGCACCTATCGCATATTAAGCAAATTAAAAGAGCAGACATGATATCAGTTGTTTCTTAAAGTGTAGCTACAATGAACTTTTATTGTAAACAACTTTTTCTACATTTTTGTGCTCTTCTCCATTTTATGAAAACTCTTTTACACTCCTATGTAGTGAAACGCACTGAAAAAGTGCAATTAAAATTATTTATGGAACTGAGGGCTCTGTTGCGGTGACATCATCTAGGGAAGACATAGTTCAGTGCATAGGTGTTTCTGTTCAAATTGCGAACCCAGAATTTACCTACTGAAAACATTTCTGAGAGGAATGACATTTTCTTGTTGCTATGCACATGAACAACAATAAATCATCAAAGAAGAGAAAACTGAGTCCAGGAAAATCTACAAAAGTGCAGGACTTTTGTGTACAAACCAATATAACATTGAGGCTTCTTCCTGAGATGACATCACAGTTTTGCTCATAAATACGGAAATACTCATTAGCATAAAAGCAAAAAGGCGTTAAAATACGCTTTATAATAGTGAAACAGAAGTTGAAAATAAGGTTAACTGAGGCAGAGTGGTGCCTTTTAGAGGTTTGTAATTACAAAAATCAATTGTAGCCACCCTTTAAATCCCCCAGGAGTACTATTTTATATAGCTCCCCTAGCCGCCAAACCAGTCGGTCTGTGTCTCCCATTTAGTCGTACCGTCCCCAGTGCATGGTTTTGAAACTTTGAAAGCCCCAATGCTACTCGTGCCTTCCTCGGCGCGGGCGGTTTGGAATGGTCGCCGACCGCTTATGTTCGTAATCCTGGAAAAATACGTGTCCTCTTCGAAATAACGTGATATGCCCGCGAACTAGACAAAGATAGGGCACCACCCGGGCTGCTAACCTCAAGATTTGAGCGTGAGCCTGAGAACAGACGGGACCCTTTCAAATAAATACGCGATCTCCACCACTGCAATAATCAGCTCATCAGTCCGTCCGTTTTCGTTTTACCAGAAATAAGCTTGCAGTCCATGAAAACTTCTGACACTTTGTTCAGAGCAAGACATAATGTGTAATAGTTTTCACTTCATTTATTTTTTTCCAAGAAAGTGACCAGTAGCAACCTCTTTTTTCCAGCAACTAATACATGTCTCCGTGCATGATAATCATTTTCCACAAAGACCCATTTTAGGAACCACCAAAATTGTCACGCTTTTAAAGTTAACATATCCACTTTTCAGCTCACGGATATCGTATTTCGTGACTCTGGTTTAAGGGGAAAACCCCTTTCAAATCCCAACTTGTCCCACCGGATGATCCGACTACCAGATTTCCTGTCGGTCCAGGGGACCTTGTTTGTGTTATCTGGCTTTCGATGCCTTAACCGGGAAACCATCAGTTGCGGTGTCCTTGACTGCTATAAATGTTAAATATTTCACGACATGGTGTTCTGCAATAATGCTGTGACCGGTACCCCACACTTGTTATATCTATTTCAGAGTGAATTCGCCCAAATCACTTGTTTGATTTTATACTTGACTGGTCATGATAAGAAACTGCCATGCTTTCCAGAATTTACGTTTATTCATATTTTCACAGTTGTAGTACCCCCCCGGGGGGGTTGCCACCGCATCCCGCTTTCAGCTTAATAATTGTTGCAGCTGTTCGGGGAAGCCAATTAACTTCTTGAACTGATTTTTTTTTTTTTTTTTTTTTGGCATTATGGCTAACTATTGATATCCCTGTGAGACGATGAGAGACACTCACCAATACAGTATTTAGAAAAATGCAGCATTAAGAGGATTGGGGCGCCAAAATAGAAAGTGAAGCTAAACATTATTTCTTAATCTCTCTTGCGAGTTCACAGAAATTTAAAATGCCTTTTAAATAACCATTCGCTCGCAGAAGAAACAGGAAAAACTCAGGGAATGGGAGGAGGCCGGATCTGTCTCTTCATCTCAGGATTCACTACATCTTGGTAAAGTGATTGTCATAGCTGAATCTATTCTTTGCTCTGTGGCGGAATAAACCTTTTCAAGTGTTACATTCTGCTATGATTTCCCAAGCGAATTTGGAGATCCCGGAAGATTTCGCAGATCATTAATGTGCCAGCGACCTACGCACAAAAAAAGAAAAGTCGGGGGGTGAAACTCAAGGTTTTCTGCAGAAGCCAACACTTGACTCCTTGCCCTATCACGATATAGCATGTCGACGACTTTTTATGTCAAGGAGTGCCCGTGCACTGCACTGAAGCCTGAATTCTAGTGGTAAAGTCCCAATTCCAACTACACTCTAACCTGGCACGGCTCCGATGCCTCACGAGTGTTCACTCCAACTAACTTACACCCTCTGGAAACCGTATGCATATTCTGCGCGAATGGTCACGGTCCCATGATGTGCGGGCTTCTGCCTGTTGAACACTGTAGTGCAGCCGAAGTTTTTTTTTTATATTATGGAAAACCAGTTTGGAATTTTTGTTGTGGTCTGGGCTTTGCATTCACCGCTGTGCTGGCTTCATTTGGTCGCACCTCTATTAAAACTGAAAAAAAAAATTAAATGCCCAAACATACATGATTACATAAGTGCTAAAACAACAAGTTCCAATTGATGTGTGTAGTTAAGCGTATGAAATTGTATTGTTTTGTATCTTTCGGCAATTTTTGTTTTGAAATCTTCTTCGTAGTTCAAATATTCAGAAGAAAAAAACACCCCTCCACAGATTATGTGTTTTACACAGTTGCCTATTCGAAGACCACATGTTGTAGTGCCCTAGCTGAACCTTTTGAGGGGAGCAACATTTCAAAGTGACTATTTGCTGTTTAGAAAAATGAAACCCAGGTGACGATGAATGTGACACATGTATACTCTTCTCTGAGTCAAGTCAGAGTAATGAATGGGCTATTACGCGATGAAAGTGATGCCAACTTGAGATGACGCGCCTCGGTATCATGTACATATATCACAACGACGACCATAAATTTTGAAGTACGAAATTAAGTTTTGTTTGGTTATTTTTATGTAACTTAAAGTGTCGCAGAGGAAACTTCTGTCGTCCAGTGTCCGAATGAATTGCAACTGGCTTGAGTAACGCGTAAGTGGTCAGTGGGAAGTGGCCGTAGGTCCTATATAGTCAGCGGCTTTCGCACAGAGCTACAATCCTGGACAAATCTCGTTGGAACATGCCTTCCCCTTGCCCCCTGTCAATGTTGCTTCTCATTGGGTAAGCTGGGCCGAATCTTGGTCCAATAAATGAACGCAACATTGAATGAGGGAGAGGGGGGGTCTTTGCAACGCGCTTCCCACAAGGTGTTCCAACTATTTTGTCCAGGATTGTCTGAGTTTCTGAGTGGACAGTGGGTGTCATGAGTGTGGGCCTGTGTTACCGGGGAGGGCTGGGGTTTGCCGCGTTGCTGTTTCGGGTGCTGCCGTGTGATGCAGTAAGCATTACATGGTTTAAGGAAAGGAATAAATACTGACTACTATAGGCAAGGTGTGGTAATATGTCCTGTCAGAGGCAAAATCCCCCCCCCAAAAAAAGTATATGGAAATACATAGTTATTTAATATTTAGTGATACAGGAGCTATGGGTTATGATCACCCATCGGCACATGATTATTTTCAGTGGAAGGGTCCATAGTCAGTTTGCACGAATGGGATTGCTGCTCCCAAATATGAACAAGAAGAGGCAAGTTGGCCATTGAAAATGGGATGAGGTAGGAGCATCGGGAACGGTGCACCACAGAATTTCAGCACACATCCCTCATGAGGTTTTTAGTCGGTCTGAGGGGTTATATGGCTACATGATGAGTACGAAATTCTGTCTGAACTCTTTTCACTTTCTGATTGGGTTTCAGGTGAAACATTGCAACGGTGAACCATGAGAAATTAATTGAAAAAGGATGTGAGTTACTCTCTTTTTTTCAGTTGAGGTGGTGTACCGTTGCGGTTGTTATCACTTTTGCACGTGCAGCATTTTTAAAGAGCGGGATGTACGCGCTCCCTATCCCGTTCGTACGGTGACTTCGTCACAAACGCGGACGCGCCACGACTTGCAGGCTCCCATTGGACGATCGCAGAAGTGTGAGTTAACTTCCGGGTTCCATGGCTCCATGCCAATGGCGATCAATGCATGTAACCCCTTGATCTCCATCGTATCCGCTCCTAGCATGATTTAAAGAGGGCGCACGCGCACCGCATAGGTTTCCAAGTTTATGCGCGTTGACGCGGAGCACGCTGAGTACGCGCAATGATTTTTAATTATACGTGCGCGCCGAACACGTGTTAGAACCCGGTTGGAAAACTTATTGCCACCTGTCTTTCTTTTGCCGGTGAGGGTGCACTTCGGTTCGGGGTAGATATCACTTAGTATTTACACAGCAACATTCTGTGCAGTAGGTTGAATGACTTTGTTATCTCCTTAATTAATATGAACAGCAAAAAACAGTATCGCTGAGATGGCCGAGTGGTTAAGCTCGTGGTTATCAGATCGCCAGACCGTGGGTTCGAATCCCACCGGTGATTTTTATTTTCCCAAAGCTTGCTGTCAGTCAGTAGCTATAAGAGACTCTAATTCACCCCGCCAAATACCAACAGTACCTTAGCCCACGGGATAAGCTCTTCTGCTGGGACTGTCCGCGAAGTCCAGGTGAGCGCCTTAGTACAGGTTCGAGACGTATGGCCGACTCGGCGGCCAGGGCTTAGGGGCTTGTCTCGTTTCCTCCCTTGCATGGTCGCTCGAACTCTTTTTAGGGTTAAATGGATGGACAGGGAGGAAGTGCGGTGGGCCGGGAACCCCGAGATCCCAGAAGAGTCCTATATGGAAGCCGGTAACTGCGATTCGTAGAGAATTTCAGGAGTCCGTGCGCCTGAATGCTTGGTCAACACCGCATAACTTTTGGATTTTTCCCTCACCACATTTTTTTCATGTCCCTGGGCGCAGAACCCACAAAGCAATTTTCTAGGTTTGAATAGGCCTACAGGGAGCTACAGGATTGATGTTAATTTATTTTCATTCATTTCCGAAATTTTCGACAGTGAAACTGGAGAGAGGTGGACGGCTGCCTTCAGAGTTGAGCCGATAGTCTTGTTACTATTTTAGAAGTATCTTTGGGAAAAGGCGAATAAAAACTTTTTTCGAGGCTGACCCCCATTGCATTGAAATGAAAAGTGATCCTCTGGCCACGGTCTCGAATTTCCAGTGAAAAAAATGGAAATGAAATTCATTCATATATTAATCAGCTTAACAAGTTGAGCTCACACCCTGACTTAACTTGATTTCTGGTAAGTCACTGCTGCGTATACACCTCAACCATTGTTCTTTCCAATTTATCCATTCCAGGTGCGGAATTCAGTTTTTCTTCAAAATCTGACGATTGGATGGAGCACGAAAACCTCAACCGGTTTTTTAAAAACTCCATTTTGAAAGTAGACGCAACGAAATTCGCAACGCTCGTCATTTACCCTCCTGAAAATACGCATACGCGGGACGCGTTTTGGACGTAATGCCCTATCCAGTCTATATACTGGTGATCAATGCATGTAATCCTATGTGCAGTGCACGTGTACAGTGGGCATGGTTAAAACTGAAGTGATGTCACACCTACGAACCGTATTAGGATAAGGCGGAACATTTTAGAGACAATCCTGGACAAATCTCGTTGGAACATGCCTCCCCCCTCGCTCCTGTCGATGTTGCTTCTCATTAGGTAAGTTGGGCCAAATCTTGGTCCAATTAATGAACGCAACATTGAATGGGGGAGAGGGGGATCTTTGCAACGTGCTTCCCGCAAGGTGTTCCAACTGTTTTGTCCAGGATTGTAGATCGGACAGTGGGCACCTTGTAGATAAAAACTGTGAGAAATGATACAGCGCCCTCCAGACTTCAGGGAAGTACACGTTCCTTGCCAGGAATTTTTCTCCGCACTACAAAGTTGGTGAAGGAAAATGTAAACTGCTTCAGACCAGAGTCATAGAGAGCTATATTAAACGGATCTGATGGACCAAGAGAGAGCGCAATTTATCTAGCGGCAGCTCCTTTGATACGAACTTTCACTTCGCTGGTTCACGAACGACTGAAAAATGCACGCGTTGCTTGAGCATCGCTACAAACAAAACTAACATCCCGACCAGCATGGCCCTTTTTCGACCGATGACGCCGGGGTTCTTCTACTCAAGGTGGATACAAATGAAACGATAGACGGCTCGATGGTAATATTGACGTGGGCCTTATCCGGCTAAGGTATCGTATGATATGAGCCACAAGTTTGCAGTACTCCAAAGCGCCAGAGCCCGGTGCATTTTGTGTTGATGCTAACCTGGAGAAAGCCAACAGTAAACCAGTTTGAAATCTAATTTCGTAGAGAATCATTAATTCAGAGAGATGTTGAAACTTTCCTCGCGTACACCTGAATGTTGACTTTCTGGAACACTGCGGTATCTTCATAGGCCCTCATGTTTTTCTTTGGCCCAACAGTTTTCGTAGCCCCAGGTGTTGTACCTATAATTTGCCAGCCTGGGTGGAAGGGCTCCCTCACCGGCCGACAGTGTGGTGCGGGATATTTTGCATCCGACTTGTGCACGTGCCAGGCGCGCACGTATGAGCCCATACCGTGGCCCATAGATATATTCATTGTGAGGAGATCCCACAGAACCAAATTATATATACAGTTTAATGATTATCAGTTTGATGATTATCCGTACATCACAACTTTTCGAATTTTTGTTCATTATCCCTGTTTACAAAAATAGTGTTCACATGGTTCTGACGTTTTATTACTGTGCTGCGGTAGCCGTCTTGCTAGAAATGGATTATTTCTAAATGACGGTTGTCAGCTTCTCTATCTTTGTGAAACTATATAGGACACTGCACTGTGCATTAAGGAACATGTTTGTGTGCCGGTGTGTTGTGTCTTAGTAGGCCCTATCTGTAAGTTTTGGTCTGTCAGAGGCTTGGGTTTTCCTGGATATTGGTTTCCGTGACACCATAGACACTGTGCCCTTGCAAATATAGTTGTAGTTTAAACGTAAGGTTACACCAGACTATTTTACATTAAGTAGTTCTCAGTCCTTCCTAATTTCATCCAAATTGTAAGTTTTTGTTCATTTAGTCAGTTGTAATAATTATGGGATCAATGAGTGCTTACCCAGTTTTCACTGGCCGGGTCTTAACCTTAAACAATTAAAATATAATCAGAAGCACGGTCCTGGTATGGGGTGAACGGTCTATCATTGGCACTTGGTAGCGTCTCAATACCCCACCCCAACCCAACCTTGCTCTCCATACCCCGAACCTACTCGTCCTCTCTCCCTGGCGCCCTGGAGTGTACTCCACCTGCTAGGCAAAGCCCCCCCCCCGGAACTCCGACGGCCATCCCTTATTATGATCATTGCATCCCAAACCTAGCGCACGTGACGGGTCCATAGCTCTGATGAGCGCAGTGCCTAAATTCAAGTCCCGTTGAAAACAGTGCAAAGTCAAAACCGGGGCTCACCACGCACGCAGACATCACTAGGGTTTCCCAAATGAAAACTGAATAATTGTTTGGCCCCTAATCTTTCTATGTCTTTCGATTTTTTGGTGGGTTGAATTTCTCTTAATTAACACAAAACAAATCACCCCCTCAAAAGTGATGACTCCCAAGTCTGCTCGGAGCTATTTCTTCAAATGACATCCATCTACTTTTTCAGACACTGAAGATCGATTTCATCCATATAATTTAATTAATAATCCTGCCCCCACATGGAAAGCCCCATGATCGAGAAGTGTGATCCTGCATCCGGCGTCTGGTATAAAAACTGAGTCTATTCCACGCGGCGTTTAAAGACTTTGTTAAAGTCTCATTGAAGCAGTCGTTCTAATTAATGTAAATAAGTGACCAGTGTTCTCCATGTTTAATATTTTAAACATGGTAGGAGATGACCGATAAGTTAACAGGGAGGGGATAAGACCTTGTCGTGGAGTTCCCTGCCTCCTCCCCCAAAATGTGAGTTGAGGCATGGAGGAATGGATTAGGTGTACATTTTTTTAGACAGGTTGTTTGTTTTCGTAACAAAGTATTTTTAAATACTCATAGACACCTGTTTCCATGAAAACGATGTTGCGTTGGATGAAACTTCGCAGTTAATGTAAATGTAGCACTCAAAATGTTAAACATGGCGGATAGATTTTAAATCATTGGGGTTTTTTTTGAACGCGATAAAGGATATGGAAACTCGGAAGAAATCTACTTTCATTTGACGCGGATGGGGCATAAATTAATTTCTGCAAACCTGGAAACATGTAGCTTAACAGTTGTTACAAAAAAACCCACCAAAATATGTACGATGTAAATTCATCACTTTCTGCTGATCGGATAAGGTTGTCAAAAGAAAGTTTCATAGGGGCATACAGGTTATCATAGGAAACGAAGTTGACATTAAAGTAGGTGCACCAGTACGAGCTTGGACAGAGGTTGGTATGTTGTAGTCAAAGATTCCCACGGTTTGTCACGTAGGTTTGTCTGACCGTCACAAAAATATTTTCCAGTTTTGTGCATTCCAGGGATTGCTACTGAAATGTGTATCACATTATTTCTGTATTACCTTGATAGGTTTATTTTGTGTCGTATTATGATAGAAAAACACGCATTCAAATCAGGCGATTTCGTTTTTAGTCAACTTCGTGTCAATATTTTGAGTGAAACTAAACCAGGCGTACACTTAGATGTAAGTTGCCACAGGCATAGGGATGGGTTAGACACTGGCAGATATTTATATGATCGTGCTGCTTTCTGATGACATATGGAGGAGTTTTGACAGAGGAATGAACATGGCGATGCACTTTAGACGAATTGTTTCGTTGGTATTTGCGATGTCCATTTTGCTTGCATTTCAGAGGACTGCAGAATGCGACAACCACTCGGACGCACAAGGTAAGAAATGTCTCGTTTGTATAGGAGCAAGTCGTAGTTAGAAATTGGCAGCGCGAGTTTAAGTAAAAAGCTGAAATAAGCGGAAGTTTATTGTATCCTCATATTATGACTAACTGAATTTTTTGCTCTTTTGTGGCCAAGCGAGCGCCCTCGAAAGACCAGCGTTGTTTGCCAGTCTTCCTCTGTGGAGTATTGTTATTCTTCAAAACTCTTCTCTTTCCGTGCAGAATGTGAGGAGCGAGACAAGTACTACTCACTCCACCACGTCTGCAGACCAGCCTGCCTCACTACGGGAGACTGCCTAGGTGCTGAACAGTGCCTGTGTGACGGACGGTGCGGACTCAGTTGTGTTGATGTCAGTAAGTACCGGTGAAGTGATTTTTGCCAGAAATTCGGGGGCGGGGATAGGTGGGGGATGACTTGCTTGGCTATATAATTTGAAAGGGGGTGACACCATCTGACTCTATAAAGAGGTCGATTTTCATGATATTTAGAATGGCACATTTATGGCTTTTTGAAATTGTTTTCCCTTTCTAGAGTGAAAGTGAACGCATTTTAATCGGAAGTCTGAAAAATTCACAATCTGCTTTAATATTTTGCTCACCACAAAAAAGTTGGCGAGGGCATGATTCCATAGCCCATCCCTCACCTCACAAGGTGGGAGATACCCCCCACCATTTACGGCCATGGTAAGTACCGTGGACTGTCTGGCCTTGGGCCGGAGATAATCGTCATTTTTAATGCGAAAGGGTGAAATACCCAAAAGAGCCACGAGTAGGACAACACGCATTGAGTGCTTTTCCCCACTCTTTTAGAGAGCCATTTTGAGCCGTTCTGAGCCATTTTTACCAGTTTTTTACCTTAATAGTAGAAAGCCACTCTAAAGGCGTAAATTTATTTCCACTTATTTAGAGCCATTACAAGGGGAAACGGTGGACGGTTGTTCGCTCTTTTACATTGAGAGAGAGAGAGAGTACGTCAACTGTTATCAGTACGAATTTGTGGCAGAACATTTCACTAGATCACTCTCTTAGATTAGCTTCAAACAGAAAATAAATGAAAACAACAATATCGCAATCCAGTGGAAAAGAGACAAGACTCCTGATTACTTAGTGAGTCTTCATAAAACTTTCATACAGAATCGCCTTTGTACACGTATTTCTATGTGACTGCCATGGTTTACCGTAAGTAGCATTTACCTTTATAAACCGACATTTCTTGATCAAGATGACTATATGTGTTTAGCAAAAAGATAAACAAATATCAATTCACGTGGAACTTTGCTATAAATAGATCAGATTAGCCTATATATTAGTATCCTCCGGTGGTCAATGAAACAAAGCCTTTCCGATAACAGGCCGACAAAAATTGTCACTCAAGACAGTTTTGAAGGAAACGCCGATGGTATTAACTCGTATCAATTCTTATTTTTGTAAAGCTGAAGGAACATCGTGTCCGCTACCAGTGATGTCCCATAGCAATGTGTTGTTGTGGATGACTCCTCCCCAGGGTGCGTCAGTGCCAGAGGGATTCGGCACAACAGTCCATTTCAGCTGCGATCCAGGCTACGAACTCGTCGGCCATAACGAATCAACTTGCATGTCCAACGGCCGCTGGGCAGAGGATTCGCCCTACTGTGTCAGTTGTAAGTAGTTTGTTGGTTTGTTGCAGTTGTAGTCGTTACTGTTGTTTTGTGCAGTTTTGTTATGTTAGGCGTGAAAGTGTATTGCTTTGTCAAGATTAGTTCAATATTGCTGATAAATTGTGCAGATATCTAACTTCGTAACGAGTTCCAAGTGTCCCTGCAGTGTCGCGGGGAATAGGTTGAAAAAGACTGTACCAGATTTCAGATGATTAAAAAAGCAAATCTTTTTTTCAGTATTCAGAAAGAAATAGGGAAAGCTATATACCCGTATACAATAGTAATTCTACATAAGGTTTCTACTATGTGAATGGTTGTGGAGAGATGGACAACCATCGTCTCTTGCTCAAGCGGTGATAGAGCAGCATAAAAGCACCAGGGCTGTGTATCCAACAATGCTGTTATTAGGTCGAAGTCCGACAGCTCAAGTGATTTTTTTCATTCTTATTAAAAGTGAAGAAGTGGCTTCGATGAGGACCGCAGTACAAGCCTTTCACTTCAGCAGTGCTATTGTCTTGTCCGTTGTCTTCTGTATTGAAGTGTACAATGTCTGTTGTAAAAGACATATAAGCATTCATCGCGTCCGCTGATCTTTGTTTTGTTTTAGCCTACGCCCGTGTGAAAGTTCTTGCAGCATTCCTCACATTGCTCTGTTTAGATAATAACCACGAAAGGTAACCTGAGGAACCTTTGTTCAAACAAACACGCGCTGTCGTTGGAAAGTGATCGGAAAGGACTTTCCAATCTGTTGATCAAAATAAATTTGATGAACAGGCATTTTATCTGCGATATCCAAGCATCAATTTTTTGTCGTGTTCAGTTTCTGAAATAGCACCAACATGAGCGGTGTTTTAACAACAAAAAATCAGTTAAACCGTGTTGAATTGGTTGAAAAACTGCAGTGACACATAACCAGAGTAAATTTGAGAGAAATTGAATTAAAGGTTAAGATTTAGACTGCAACAAAATTTCGCGTATGGAATAGTTCTTCAGTTCTATCTTGATTAAATCAAACGTAAGTTGTCTTTTCCTCAATGCTAAATAACTTAAAAACGTTTTTGAAATATTTCTTCAGTGCATATGTTTCATCAGCCATAGTCCTAGGAATATGCATTCATTATGAAAAGCACAAAAATGCATCTGGCCTAAGCCTAGTTTCGTCAGGTTGAAAGACATAAGCCGGCCTTTAAAAGGGCATAAAAGTGGGGATTCTGGTGAAACCCCGTGAACAACCGAACTTGGATTAAATTGTTGAACGCCTTAGTTTAAATGAGCACAGTGTTAATTTATCTTAGAGTGAATTTTTAACTACGGGAAGACACTTTTTTAACATTCTTGTTCTTGTGGTCGTTGTGCTTATTCTTAATGTTGTTTTCTTTTCTATGCTCTCTGTTGTGTCTGTTGTTTTCTTAATGATGTTCTTGCTCTTGTTTTTTGTTTTGTTTTTTGTTTTGTTTTGCTAGTTTTTTTTTCTTCTTGTTCAACTTGTTTTTCTCTTTAGCTGGCGCACAAACTGACTGTGCTGAACCGGATGGACTGGAAAATGGTAGGGTTGTGGTAGAGGGTGAGATGTTTGAGGCGCGGTATGAATGCCTGGAAGGTTTTCACATGATGGGCCGCAGGCATAGCATCAGATGCATACCCGGTGTGGGTTGGGAGCCACTCGAGGTCGAGTGCGTCAGTAAGTGCATGCATGTGTGATCACCGAGACTTATTCCGCTGATCACTTAACACTATGGAACTCATGAGGAGAGAAAAGCACAAACATTCTCTCTATCTTTACCCCACAAGAGTGGGCCTGTTAAATATGTCCTGAATATCCTACTGAGAATGAGCAAACAGATTCAATGAATCACCAACAATATTTCTATTGTTAACTGTAGATAAGCTGAGATGTCAGGTTGGTAATAGCACAATCGAATCTGAGATACCCATTATCATCTTGGAGATAACTCATTTTACCTATGTGGCACACACGATAAGTATCTTATTATCGACTTTCTATCATCACTTTGTTTTATTTGTCACCCATCAGAGAATAAGCTTTTGTGACTGCTTGAGGGTTACCGTCTTTTTCAAAACAGAGTTGAAGTGTGACAGTCCAGGCACACCAGACAACGGCTTTATCACCTCATTGGATTTTCAGTATGGTTCCATCGTCACACACCGATGTCTTCCATCGCATGTTCTCAATGGGTCTGCAAGCCTTACTTGCTTATCGAATGGCACTTGGAACAACGACGTACCGACGTGTGAACGTAATTATCGTTTGAGTTTTTGAACGAATATTCAGTAGCTCTAAGTGGAATGGAGAAATATTAGCGCAAGGTAAAATCTTGACCCTTCAATTTCAAGAGACCAAAAAAAAAAAAAAAAAAAAAACGAAATGCACACGAACGCTGGCACAACTGGTGACATCGCCGCCATGACTGCGTTTGCTTGTCAAGCAGATTGGATCAAAACCTTCTCCCCGGGTTTTCGTCTGTGGCGCTTTGTAGTTAGAACATAGTGAAGGTCAGCTGTTTAAAAGCCGTGGAAACAAGCATGATCTTAATTGTTGAATAGTAAACCCCATTAACCACGGGCGAATGGGACTCTTGGACCCTCCGGCGTGGAGGGCAGCAACAATGAATGCCACGTGATGTGAGTTCCACCAATCAAATAGATGTGTGTCAGTTATGTAGTCCTAACTTGAAAACTCACATGCACAATCTTTATGACACGGCGACGTCATGTTGTTTCAACCGACACGTTTGTTACGAGTTAAGGATCCTATAACCCGTCACAGGTAAATTCAACCAGGCAATCGACTAATTTTTCACTTATCTTCAGATAATCGCAATATACACCGCCATTAGTTAACAGGGGGTTTGTTTTTTTGAAAAGAAATCCTTGCCAAATTTTTGCATAGTTATTCTACCAGGCCTTACGATTTCAAATAGTTCCGTAAGTTATCCCGAACAACTGTGCACTCATTTATCCATTACAGCTCAGAGTTGCCCCGTTCCTGACTTTTCCTCTGGTGCTGTCCGGCTGTCAGACGAAAAACTCCTCATAGGATCATGGGCGATGTTCGAGTGTCCAGAAGGCTACGATCTGAGAGGCTCAGGCTCAACAGAGTGTATGGATGATCTGACATGGAGCCATCCTCCACCAATCTGTGAAGGTAGGATTGACAGTTATAAGCACTGATTAAAGCCTTCCAATGTAGGTAAACATCCCCTTCCACTCCCTCCTACACAATGGGATATTCAAACAGTTATATATAATTTTGGGGAGCTAATTCTAAAAAAAAAAAAAAAATCAGCGCAAGGCCTTCTACGGAGCCTTTAAAGGGACATGGGTAAAAAAAGAGAAAAAAAATCGTTCGAACGAACACACTTCGATTGCTTGGAAGTGAGTGCAGGTGCATAGTGTGGCAAGACAAACGTTTCAGTGGCGATAATGTTCGAGATAACTGCCATATATCCGTATGGCATAGCACATACGTGACTCACACGGCGCCCTGTGCCCGTTGTTTCGCATCGTTACCTGCAGTGGCAACATGCACTCGGCCAACTTTACTCACAAGTGGATTGAGCATCACAGTTCCCGGGCTCGTTTTCAACTACAATGAAAGCATCACGTACAGATGTCTTAAGTGGAGAGAACGACTTCACGGCGGCCAGACCAGAAGATGTGGCATGGGCGGTCAATGGACGGGCGAAGAACCGAGCTGTCACGGTACGGAGAGATTTAAACACACCGGAAAAAATACCAGATATTTTAGCTTGATGAGGCATGGGCCTCCACAATTGGGCCTTGTTGAACTTCTACTCTTCTACTTTTTTCCCAGAAAGTATGCCCATAATTCACGCCTGTACGTTTTCTTTCAGAGATCTGCAGTTCTCTGCCAGATAGGATTCCAAGAGGCTACTCAATCAATGTTCCATCTGATGCTCTTTACAACTGGAATGGCGGGCAAAAGATCTACTTTTGCAATGAGCACTTCCGCATGATCGGTACCAGCAACTTCCTTTGCCGAAGTGGTGGATGGAGCTCTGGTGATTTCCCTCGGTGTGAAGACGATCGTAAGTACACGAAATGCCTACAGTACCTATTTGCAAGGATTATTTCCCCTTGTGTTGTTTTAATCAAAGCGTATTAGCGTGTGAAAGGTCCCCCCCTTCAAGGGGTCACGCACACGCAGTGAACATGGTTGAGTTACGTGCTTTGTTCTCGAATGACTTTCCCCTTCTGGTTCACTTCGTTACGTCGTACACTACTCTTTCAGAGAGCAGCGCCTACCCCATCCGATCGCTGACGCACGCCATCGTTGACGGTGTGCTTACGGTGAAACAGCGTGAAGTCGTTAAGTTGGAGTGCAAGTTGCCCGTCGCGTCTTCAGGAATCTGGGAACGTGATGGACAGAGCCCATCTGATCGGTCGTTAAGCTTCAAAAGAAATGATACAAGTACGCATAACTATTTATGGTGTGGGCCCAAACTGTCAAAATGTCGCAATGACACATTGTCATATACAAGCTCTGCATTATGGAACTGAAACTCATAATTATGTCCATGTACAGGAGCCTAAGATAGGTTACATCTAAACCTATCTATGTCGTTACATCAGTTACTGTGTGCAGTTTTCATGTTTGCTTAATGTGCTCTGGAGAGCGCACAGAATTGATTCAAGATCAACACTGTGTCGCTGCATACCTTTCAGCAGACTTAATGAAATGATTTTAGGCGTGTCTTCGTTTGATTTTGATACAGTCATCCACTCTTTGACCTTGTGGTTAATTGGTGATTGCACAGCTACTTAAGGTGATGCCCAACATTTTCCAATACCCTACACTTTGCCACTGTATAAAAATAGACCAGCGACTCTGCTAATTTCTTACCAGTTAATCACTCCGAAAACATTGGTCCTTTCAGGGTGGTACTCGCTCCATCTATTCGAAGTAGCGCAGTCTGATGCCGGATTGTACCGATGCACAACCAGTGAACGGCAGAATAGCAACATGGTTCAAATAGAAGTCATCCGTGAGTTTGTGGCTTTGTTTTGACTGTGCTTGTCTTTCCCCGACCTTGTTGTGAGTGCCCCAGAAGCCGGCTTGTTCATTACATTTTAGCTTTTGTTGTAAAATTCACGGTAAAGGCTTTGCTGGTTATTTAATCAAAACGGGCTCCAGTCCATCCCACGTGGTGAAACGTTTGAGTAATTCTTTCACCCTATTGAGATTTTGCCAAGACGTATAATTTTTGAGGAAACTCATTTCGTGCCATGCCAAGTAGTTTTTTAAACCGTCACGACCGCATACGTTATCATTCAGAGAAATATTCCAATCTAAATAAGAGTGAGTAGCGGAAACATTTAAAGACCGACACCTGAGGACAAACTAGTCCGCGTATTTTACAATCTTTGGTACATTTTTAGAGATGCTCTTCAAAAAACAAAATTGTTTCGGAGATTCCATGTCTTGTGTTATTAGGAATACCACTTAATAGAAAGCTCAATATGTTTTCTTTTAAAAAGATAATGCACCATTCACTGTCGACAGATGTCCCATGTTCTGTCTCTTCCAATTAATCCCCTGACAGAAGCGTAAGTGCCACCCTCACAGACAAATTTCAAAGGCATGTAATCGTTTTTGATCTTGCAGCAACATGCCCGGACCCGGGTTACCAAGAGGGGCGACAGACCAACCGTGACACCACCGGTGGCGTCACGGCTGGCCGACGGGGCTTCGTCAGGTTCACCTGTGATCCGGGTTATACAATGGTTGGTGATTACGATCAGATAGGATGCGGTATCGACGGCAACTGGAACTATGACCCACCAGACTGTGTCAAACGTAGGTCATCAGAAGAAAAAAAAAACAGATTTCAGATTCAAAAAGAAATCTCATTACCTTGGCTCACACACGGTAGATTTTCCTTGACATTCAGGTTGATGTCTGGAAATGAACCTAACAGCATTGTCATCAAGTTCATGATTTTTCGTAGAACAAGTTTGTTCAAAGCCTAGAATCCGTATTCATAAAACAAATCCCTCCTCTTGATCATCCGGTTAACAGCTGTCAAGCATATCACCATACCAATATTTTCTGGTGGAATGGCGCGATTCCCAATCTCCAAATTTGACAGCATAACGAGTGAAATTACTTCGTCGATTTCTCTTTTACATTTTCCAGCGAGCTGTTTAGATGCGTATCTGCCTCAACCTGTTGATGGCAGCAGTGAGAGAACCGTGCTTGCAGACGGTTCGGCCACTCAGACTTTCTACTGCCCGATTGGGTACCGCATGCTCCAAGACGGCGTCACTGTTCCTGCACCACAGCTTGTTGTCGGCTGCCGAGACGGCGTCTGGAATGGCACTGCACCGTCGTGTGTGCAACGTGAGTGATATGGCGATAAACTGGTCGGTTGGAGAGATGGCTAGCCTTAAATTGTGGTTTTTAAATGCTTGTTGGTTCCCTTGGTCCCCCAAGGCTGATAGGCTGGCAAATTGCCCATTTGGCTGGCCAGTGCAAGGTTGTTAGTTGAGTTGCTTGCTTGCTACTATCTCCCCAACCAACGCTGATAGACAGCTGGTAAGCAGGAGGGCTGCCCTGATAGGTGCTTTGAAAAGTCTGCCGAACTGCATTTTGTAGTGTGGTTGAATGACCCTTCTATGCTTATTTTCTTTAAACGCCTGTTCAGCAGCATGATAAATGAGGACTTTAACAGTCGATATCAGTTGAAATTTCGTTTTTAAAGTCTTAAATTAAACAAACTGGTCTGTGAAATCACAGCGGTTATACACTCGTACTGATAGACCTACGTCAGAAAAAAAGCTAATACAACTACGTAGATGAAAGAGAACAAAAAGAACATCACTTGACAAGAAGAAATGGCATCTTTTGTTCCTGATGATTTTCCTCAAAGGTAACGACATGATAACGATTACCACAACCGGTTTAATGGACCACCGCGATATCACGACTTATGATGGATACGAGTTGGAGATAAACTGTACACAGATTGGAGCACAGTCTCAGCCAAGATGGTTAAAACTGGAGGATCCCGTAAGAGCAACACTGCACAGCTTATTCAAGAGTCGATGTTTTCTTTTATTCCGATATTATTACCACTGACCATTCAGTAAAGTAAGTAGAGAATTAAGTCAAGAATCTAAATGACACATTTTAATGTTGGATCCAGTTTTTGTTCACTAGGCTGTCGTAATTCTGTCCCTCTGTGAATCCATCATGTCTCGACTATCTCACTTTTAACAAAATAACTTTAACGTGTTTCCCCCGTGGTACATTTAGTAAAACATTCTGTTGCAAATGAAATGAATTTTGATTTCAAAATTGGTATATACTTTTTAAGGTTCTAGAATTGGCGGTAGGTGATGGCGGAGGTGCTGCAGTTCTTCGTTTTCCAGTGGTGAGCGTAAGCGATGCAGGAGAATACACCTGCAGCAACTTCGACATGTCATATGACGAGGTTGTTAACCTCAACGTCATCGGTGAGAAATCTCAAAGAGTCTCATTTTTCCAAATCGCGTGCCAGCAATATGGCAAATGAAACGTTAGTGTGACCATTGGTTTTGTTCTGCCAAAGTAAACGAATGATTACATTTTCAACATTTTACATAAGACTGAGAAATGCACAGTGACACATTTTGTTTTGGAATTTTTCACTGTTTGGCCACCAGAAAATGTGCCAAAATGCCTTAAACTCTTCGTCCAGCATTTACGCCTTTTGGGTCTCCCATCGCACGTGTACATAGAGATTCGTTTACATAAAACGTCAGCTATACCACCGCCACGACCTGTTTGTACAACACACAAACAACAACAGATGAAGAAACAAGAGAAATGCATTTTATTAACCACCCCATGCGTCTTCCGTTTGTTCTGGGAGCAGTGAGATGCGACACACCCCTTCCCATTTCCAACGGATCCGTAGCTCTGTCGACAGGTCGGTCGGAGTACTACGAGGGTGATGAAGTTGCATTTGAATGCGACGAAGGGTTTTTATTGAACGGTGGCAGCCACGTCCAGTGTACTGAGCATGGGTGGAATGCCGTATTTCCGACATGTGCCATAGGTAATAACCTCAGTGGGGCTTCTTTCGTGCATCTGAGTAAATTTATGTTCCCAAACCAAAATGTCAACATACACCCCGGAGCCAGCAACATGATTCGACATTAAGTCTGGTAACCTGCCCTTGCTAACCTGTCCTTGTCTACGGCGATTCTCGATGAAATTGGCCCAGTTTCACTACTATAGCCCTTCCACATAAGCTTCGTTCTTCTTCAAACCTGTAATTGTCATGATGACTCAAGATTTAACATCTTTTATTTATTTATTTTTTGCTTTGAAGCCAATGATGAAAGCCCATGGAATTGAGCAAGTATCTAGATATTATACTTTGTGTGCTGTCTCACTGTTTTGAACAGATGTCGTCCTCGGAGTTTATAAGGACGGGAGAAACCTACCGTCTGGTTCGAATGTGCTCAGCACTACGGGAGCCTCCGTGTTCTTGGACTGTGTGTGTAATCCGTCCAGCCACGATGCACTAGAGGTCTCTATAGATGATCTCGTAGCATGGTGGAGAATAGCACCTAATGGTGAAAGGTACGTTAGAATTTTTGCTTTTGGGGATGTACTTTAGAGGTCATCGTCCTTATTTCTGTATTCTGGAACGCAGAAGGCCATCTGACCTACACAGGTGAAACAAAACAGTGTAAGTTCTAGTAATGGAGTCAACTGAATTTGGTTATAGGCCTAACTGTTAATCTGATCCGACTATACGTGTCGCTGTTAACAAACAGTCTTTCTCATAGAAATGACCCCGTTCGGAACGGGCAGAAATATATTATGGGAGTTCCCGAATTACGTACCACCTTTAGCGTCATTTTGAGGGGTCTGAGGCACAAAGATGGGGAAAAAAGTGTAGCGCAAAATGGCTAAAGAAAGGGATTAGTAATGTGGGTGTTCTTTCAAATCCCAAAGGCTTTTTCTCTCTTTTTTCATTTTTTTCCTGTTCAAACCATTACATTTGAAAGATTATTATAATTACTGCCCAAATTTATGGTCTTGAAATTTATTACACTCAAGGGCAAATAAAGCGTTCTCGAGTAGGTAATGCTATAATATATTTTGGTCCCGTTCTGTAGAAACCTTTTATGTTAATAGCAGTGAGACGTCGGATCGGTTAAACTGTTAGGATCAATAAACCACAAAATGCAATTGCGACAGTTGCCGATTGTTGGACAACTCAGGTAAGATGCACTTTTCTTTACATGATTATTAATCAATAATTAGCCACGAGTTGATCCACTGATATAAGGGCAAATTCACCTTTCTTTTCTGCGGAAAATGTGTAGGTTGAGCATGGCAACGCACCAGCACCGCGTTAGAGACGGTGATTGGCGTCTTCTTCGCTTGGTGTTGATGGACCTTACCACTGACCACACAAGCCAGTACGTATGTGGAACGGTTGCACAAGCCGTGTCAGTGACGCTGACCGTCACTGGTGGGTTAACATTTCTTTTCTTCTAGTTTTGTGTTTATTTACTTTATTTACATCTTGGTGTGATGCTTCCTTTTTTTCATGTGTATTAATTTTACTTGTATGTACTTTATTTACGAACGTAACATCGAGGATTAAACAAGTTCAGAAGCATATGTTTGCCGCTTGCGATTTCTCGAGATAATTCTCTCGATCGAACTTCTTTTTATGTTTAAAGGACTAATGAAAGGGCAAGCAAATTCAAGCGTGTGCAGTAAAATAAAACAAATTAGACGGGGCATGATTCCAAAGGCGTACGTCTCGTGAAGAAGGTCTGCGGGTTTTGCAAATGAAATTTTCTTCGGTATTACAGTTTTTGTCCTGAAAAATCATGCAATAGGATCTTAAAAATAGCATCAAACGGCTTTACTCGGCTATTAAAAGCTATCAAACGCGCTACTGCGTCCAATCATTAGTAATAAGCGACGCATTAAAGTCAACCTGGGTAAGTAGGGTTTAACTTTAAAAGAACTCAATGAACATGGTATTGCCTTCCAAGATTAATTGCTGGTAAGTTGTGATGTTTCTTCCACAGTCCCCTGCGAGACACCTGCACCCCTCGCCAACGGAAATATTGTGCTGTCCAACGGGACAAGGTACCTGTCAGTGGCAGCGTACGAATGTTCTGAGCTGTACGAGCTCCATGGTGCTCAGAGGCGATCATGCCAGGCTCACGGGGACTGGAGCGGCGAAGCACCGATCTGTATAAGTGAGTTCCTGGAAGAGGGCACCACCTTGTAATACTGGGTGGCAACCTTATTCAAAGTGCAGATGCACAGTTGTACTAATTTCAGTTTTAAAGAAGGATGGGCAAACCTCATACCTTCTGAAATAATTTCTTCAATGCAACAGCGGACTTCTCCCATTCCCACAGAGTTTCCGTATATTTTGCAGTGATATGGATGTGATGTCTTCCTTTTCTATACCGTACTCGCGAGTGTCGCTTCTCAGAACAACTAGGTGACGAAAGTGTCGATTTCCTGCACTGGCTACGCACAATAGAAAAATGTAATCACATTTAGAACAAGTTAAACTGCATAAGAAGTTAACCGACTTAATGCCGGTGAGGCGAATGCGAAAACTAGACCAACTGCATGTCACGAAAATGGTGCGGCGTAATTTCGCACAAGTTGAAAATGTGTTCGAGTATTTGATCTGACGTCACAATTTTGCATTTGTTTTCGCTGTCACGGCAAGTATGAATCTGCCTTTAAATGTTTTAATGCGAATATGCCTCATGAATTCAAAAGATAGGCTTAACTGGTGATCGGGTAGTTAGCTGTCGAGACTTGAATCCTGTCAGTTGTTACGGTTTCAGCTTCATTTCAGTGGCTAGCATAGACATCTGAAATCTTATGCTTGTATGCATGACGTTTATCAGCTATTTAGGCCAAGAAGTATTTGAGACAATTTGTGCTAATCTTTGCATTGACAGAATCTGTGATAAAATAATATGTGAAATAAACTGCCTTAATTGTATTTTAATCTTTTCTCCGGGCCCTATAGGGTCCTTGTCGTGGTCTTGAGGATTCAACAGGCTAGTGATCAGTATGCATTTCACATAATCTGTTAGGGCCCAGTACGGATCTTCTCAGTCGGTCATTCTCTTGAAGTCACCGTTTCATTTCCTGTGCTATTGTGATATTCCACCAGGGGCATATTGCCCGTCTCTGAACCTGCTTCCGGGTGTAGTCACCGATCCTGATCTGAATGGTGGGCTCATACCCACAGGAACCACTGTTGCTGTTGGCTGCACAGAGGGGATGTTGCTATCCGGATCGAGGGAAATTGTATGCATGGACAATGGCACGTTGCATCAGGAGCAAGAAACCCCTTCTTGCACAGGTATATGAAGTAAACTCTGGCCTCCGTTTTAAGACTAACCGTCTGCTCTCCTGCTTTGGAAGACATAGCTTTGGAACAAAATCCGCACTCCAGTGTGTTTGCCAATTAAACACAGTGTTGGCACCCTGTTAACATGTTTAAGCTAAGCAGTAGAAAACCCTTTTCCTAACTATCCATGTCCGATGGCTAAACACCATCCATTGAAACTCGCAATGAATTATGTTTAATTAAACAAACATATTTTTACACATTGGTACCGAGAAAGTGTTGAGAAAAGCGTTTAATCTTTAACCACTAAACACAGTTATCCTGTGTGTACATTTACATTTATCTTCTCACCTTGACAAATTTTGTTGGCCAGATCCGTGCCTAGGTTATGAGTGCCCACTTGGCTGGAAGTGTGAACTGGCTGGAGATGGGCCAAGCTGCTCGGGTTGCATGAATATCACGGACTGTCCCGAACCAGGTGACGACGTGGGGCCGGTGTGCGGTACCGATGCACGAGACTACCAAAGCGCCTGCGCTCTAGCAGTGAGAGCTTGTCAAACGGGAGATTCGTCTCTCGAGAAGGCCTTTGATGGCGCATGCATTCAAGGTACACTGGAATAGACCTGATTCACACGAAGACCATTTTCGATCTTGCTCCCTGAATCTGTTTTGTAAATTCCAAACAGTCGATTAGGATGACATCAGACCCGTTTGTGGTTGTCGTGCATGAGTTCTAAGTCTAGCTCCCTTTCAGTATTTTTCTAAATCTGGCTTAAAACCCGAGTTACATTTTTGTTTGTTTAATTACAAATTTGAAATTACTCATAAGAGCAGACAGGTACTAATTCGACATGCAAACTTTCATGTTATTGCTTTCATTTTTATATTAATTTTCAAAATGAAGAATAGATCTCGCTTTCAATTTCAATATGACCGACCCAAAACTTGTCTGTAAATGCACACCCACAGCCTTTCTGCAAAGCTTCCGGTCTGTGCATATATAGGTTATAAGGAATATTATGTCTTCCTTTTGGTCTTGTAGGAAGTCTTTGTTTTGCCCGTCCCACGGCCATGGGACGAAGGTCATCGGTTTGCCCAAACCCAGAGAAACAGTTCTACTATAACCCAGACCCGAGCGTCCTCAGCTGCAGTGTAGTCGAGAGCGACGAATGCATGGTGGAGGGAGGTTTTGAATCTCTGGCCTACTGCGAGGGCAACTGTTCAAGTGCGTCATGTCCATCCAAAAATTCCAGTTGTCAGTTGTCCCACCTTATTTCACATCAGGAATACATTCAGATACCCAACACAGTTAAGAGGAACTCTAATATTATATAGTTTTGGCAGAGACACCCGCGATTGTCCGTTATAAACCTGGTAATGTATCCCAGGGCTTTAATACATAATATGCTTGTCAGTATTTCTGAAAGGTTCTTACGTACATGACTACATGAATGCATAGCTAAGAAGACAGTGTCTTGGCGTGTAATTAGTCTAGACCATTGGCATGAGACAGGTTTTACAAAGAGGTTAGTTACAGGAGCAATCAAGATAAAGGCTATAGACAAAGGCTAAAGAGACGGATGGGTAAATGAATTAAACTGAACATTCTAAGATTTCCTTTTGTTCGACATTATTTTGGGGCAGAACTTTGGAAATGATCGGATCATGGGAAGGCAATCTTTAGCCAGTCAAACATGAATTTCAGGAAAAAGTAGATTTCCTCAAGAGCAGGGGAAAGACTTTGTCTGAGAAATGTTTGTCTGACTTCAACTGGATGACATTCTGTTTATCTGTGGTGTCTCAGGGAACTATTGCTACGACCCGCCTGGTGTGGCTGGCCCGTGCAACCAGAACCAAGCCTACTGGACCTATGACTCCAACTCAGAGCAATGCCAGACGTTTACGTACGGAGGATGCAGCGGTACTCGGGTCAACCAAAACCGCTTCGAGACGCTGAATGACTGCATCCGCACCTGCTCCCGTGAGCCACTGTTTCTACAACTTTTGACAGTTCAACCCCAACAAAGCTGTGTGCGGAATCCACCGACCTAAACCGTGACAGTACATTTTTTCCAGGTCGATCCTTGTTTCAGTAATATTTGGGGTCATTTCGACACAATTTTTTTTTTTAAATCGAGCTTGCCGTTCTCTCGAAACACTCACTTTTGGGAGATGGGTCAGCTTTGCCAAAGACGTGCTTACTACACACTGGTGGACACGCGCGAGGCCGGACACTTCTAATAAATGTAACAAGATTGAATGGAATGAATTGACACTTTGCAGATGTAGGATGAGAGCTTTTACACACGTCAAGTTTCAAATCAAATGGGGTTGAGAAGGCTATTAGAGTATTTGGGGGGAAGAAGGCTGCCTCTTCCAATCTTTCAGATGGTCCAAAAAAGCCAGTTTCTTTTAAAACACAGCTTTCTTCTTAATGTGTTTTCGGGGAAGCAATGTCAGAATGACTGGAATCCGTGTCCCCGGAGTAAACCCTTTTTTCGGAGCCACAAATGACCCTCTTAAGGGTTTGGAACGGGCCCCACGGGACTGTGATTTTAAGTCAGTCTGACCGGGGAGTTATCAGAGTTCAGATATAACTGTTGTATTGTACATCCTAATAGAAGTATTTTTATGAAAATAAATGGCTTTGAAATCATTTTGTATCGCTTTAGTTAAACAAGACATTCTTCACTTGTATTTGTTTTGTATAAGTTGGTGAAGTTTGCCAGCCCTGCCCACTGACAATGACAGTGAGTAACGCCTGCTTCTATGGCCAACATGGTAAGAAATTCAATCGCTTTGGGTCTTATAATGCACATGCTTTGGCAGCTTCCCATGCCTTTCACGTTTAGTTTACTCGTATTAATTTGTAAACCCAATGACAGGGTTTTCTTTCAGTCGTTCTAATCAGAAGTGTTTTTGTTCAAGCGGAGATTGATGAGCCTTTATTCCAGCTTAAAGTCAGAACCTCTATAATCTAACGTGAGGCTTCTTCATTTACTGGTTATTTTCAATAGCGATGATTATAACTGTGTCCAGAGCTGAACGCTTCGTGAGGAACGACTACATCCGGCTGACCGTTGATGTGGAAGCCGTCCTGACCCCGCCTCGGCCCGGCCACGTCAGCTTCGAGCGCGGCCCCGATCAGCACATCTTCTGCGAGGGCATTGACCTGCACCTGAGGAGCCCCTGCGACCTGTGCCCGCGCATTCGGCCCCTGGTGGGCCAGCCCTACCTCTTTATGTCCTCTACCTACCGGGGTGACAGCCTGAAGCTGGACGAACACAGCTTTGTGGCTGAGTGGAGCCCCGAGTTGGAGGCGGAGATACAGGCGGCCGAGGCGTGCGCCGAATGGGTCGAGAACCTTAACGTGATCCAAAACTAGCTCACTGCTTCAAGACACCTGGCCAACGGTAACAGCAACTGGGAATCGTTACAATACACCTGTGCGGAGCAGCCGACATTCGGTTGAAACCAGAAGCTTTTGTTAAAGCAAGACTCGTCCTTTATGCGTTAACACAGTAAGGCATACTTGGATGCATTTAATAATAATTCTAGGCAAACAAATCTGCCGACATGCAGGGAAAATAACAGGAGAAAAGCGAGGAGTCACAGCCATAAAATGTTTAGGCCCTGTATCTCAACTAAGTTGGTGTGTTCGTATAACAAGAAACAACACGACAGCGGACTCGGTCCTATATCATATGTTGGACTGACTCTTAATAGGCCTATATACTGACCATTAGCACTAAAGTCTGTCCCCAACAAACGACAAGAACTGTTTGAATTGCCATCGGAGAACGTATGTACATGCCTGGCAGTTTCACACCGTTGGTCCTCGACTGGAACCGATATAAACCGTGCGTCTGAACCACGTTTGGGCGTGTATTTTGTTTTTGCCGTAACCTTGCATACAGTAAATAAAGCACAGGCTCTTCGTGAATTTAGCTAAGCATGCACAAAACGCAATAAACAGCAGTCTAATCACCATTGGTCACATTGCGCTCAACAGAGTTAACGTCTTCTTGCATTTTATGGATATCTGCCTAACAACCGAGGCTTCTGTTTCTGAAAATCGGAGTCTCCGTAGTCAGTAACGGAAATCCCAATGGAACGAAAAGATGGCGTATTAGCGCACAAGCAACCGTTATTGTCTTCTCACTAAGGGCGGGCCAAAATCTACTCCACCATCATTCACACTATTGCACCCCCCCAAAAAAAAGATTTCAAAAAACTTTTGTTGTAACACTACTGGTGCTTTAATGCTAACGCCAAGAATTTAATACTTTTTCTTATCTGAAAAGGATTACATTCTCACATAACATTCGCTGTCATAGGCCTACAAGCCAGCTTTGAAAAACAAGTTGCAATCCTCTGATTCTTGACAAGAAGCCATATGTTGGTGTAGAGTGTACTTGCATAGAGGTATGTATCTCAGCTATGAAACACATTGCCACAACATAGGCCAGAAGGTCGTGCATATTGATAAGTCCATTTACAGAAAAACCATAAAGTGTTTGGTAGCTTGCTTTTGTTTCTGAGCTAAACGGTAGCACCTGACTCAAAGATTACTTAAAAATACAATGATTAGCATGTACAGTATGAGAAAGTTTGAAAATAAATTTTACCAATGCAGCATACATACAGCTATGACTGATTATTGTGTAAAGGGTAAAGATAAGAAATGATAACACGGTTTATTTTAACACTGGACGACGTCGACGTTTCACTCCGTGCACTCCGGAAAACAGAAGTGGGAGACAAGTATAGGTAATAGGTAGTTTTTGCGTGTGTAATCCATCACAGGACAAGTCACAACCGAAAGATCTCTCTCAGTCTACCACGGAGCAGTTCCTCGTGATGCCCATTTAGGGCAAGTTCGAGCAACAATTGGGGCTACCTATATAGTTCGAATAGGCAAATGTAGAAAAAAAATACACGGAGCCTCCGCTGAAGAAATCTTACGTAGTGTCTGGTACACTTTTCCGCTGATCTCACCTCCAGTGAAACGGCAGCATTGTATGAACAACCTGGAAAATTTCTGTCTTTTCTGCTTTCATTATTTTGATTTTTTCCCTTAACTTTGCTTATTTGTCAAAGAGGTTTGTTTTGTTTCCGTATTAATTTTTGAAGGAAGGGAAGGTTTACTTTGTATTTTGCAAGGCCTGCTCTTGGAAGCCGCCGACTGATTGTACCTCGTATTTCATCGTGCAGTTCGCCGTCTGCCGGTGCAGCCACGGTATGAACTCGCTGATGCGTGTGAAGACGGCAAACTTGTTGGCTTCCGTGCAATCGTTCGTGTAGGAGGCGATGCCGGTGACTGCCCAGGATTCGTCGATCTGCTTGCACACGAGAGCTGCCCCTGTGTCACCCCGGCAGGCCCCGTGCGGTGCTTGGTACCTGCAACACGAAAATGTCCCAGATGCTGGTCAAGGGCCAACCGGAACCAGCTCTTTTGGATGGGGAATGTATTTGAGGGCTGGCCAACAATTTGGGTTTTCTTTTGTAACCTGACTAAATAAATATCCCCTTTGTCCTATTTTCGGTGTCAAAATGGCTCTTTTTACGGGGTATGGCCCTTTAGATCTGATTTAGACGACTTAACTGCGGTGGCATCGCACTCACACCCACATTCTTCAGCTTGACGCGCGCGTGCATTTGACAAATCACGGCACCCTGTTGGTCGAAGAGGCATGTAATGCGCGCGTAGCACCTGTCCACAAGCGGTCGAATTATGCTATTGAAAACAAGAGGTTGAAAGACCTACACCACAAAAAAGAAACGAAAGAGGGGGTCCACCCACCATATCACATACGGTGCGTCATTGTGATGAGGTGATATAGAATGAGTGCAACGCGGATTAATCCATTCATCTATGGAAAGCCAGTTTTAGTTAGTTTGTTTGTTGGTGGGTGGGGTGGGTTGTATGCATTTGGTGTATGCATGTTCGTTCGGTCGTCCGTTCGTTCGTTGGGTTGTGGGGTTGTTTGTTTGTTTGTTGGTTGGGCTGTTGGTTGGTTTGTTTGTTTGTTGGTTGGGGTGTTTGTTTGTTTGTTGGTTGGTTGGGGTGTTTGTTTGTTTGTTGGGGTGTTTGTTCCTTTGTTTGTTTTGCGTGCAGGCTGCAAGCATACCGTAGTGCTCCTTGACAAATCACGTGCTCACCTGTAGCGTGCGCCATTCAAAGTTAAGGACACAAGTGTCCCACCACCCCAACGAAAGCCCCCATGGTTAACGGACTCTCTGGCCAAACCTTACCTCGTCCCTGCGCACAGCTTCTTTTTGTCGATCGGGAACGGCATTTCGTGCATTTCTTCCCTACAGTCGTTATCGTTAACCAGGGGAATTATGTGCTGCTGCGGAAACACCGGAGGTATGCTGTCATTGTTCCCCACGTCCCTGATCGGGTCCACGATGCCCCAGCCGGCTATGTAGCACTGGCTGCTAGACCTCAACCGGATAACCTCGATCTCTGTTTTTGGAAAAATGAGGTACAGCTCTTTTTGTGTTCAAATAATATGACCTTTTTCAGTTTTCTCCTTTCGAAGTCGGCCTCAGACAGACCACGCCCTTTTGCTCTTTCTATGAGCATTGTCCAACGTCAAAAGACCAAAGGGACATTTTAAAGTGAGGCCTATACCTAACAGAATTCAGACAAAATCTAAGGAGGTAGATTGAAGGATACTGTTCATGTTTCGCTTTACATGTGAAAGATTCCATGAGGAAGGGCGACCCCGGCTTTCAGAGATAACTGTTTGACATGCCCCAAAGAGGTCTCGCCGGCCAATAGCTGCGCTTTTTGTGGCCTGATTTCAGCCAAATGTTAAAAGTGACCCTTGGTCATTCAGGACGTTTTCAGAACTCGTACCCATGAAGTGTTGACATTTTGGTAGGCAGGCCACAACTTAACCTGCAAGAAAATGATTTGGGCAGCTTTTTTTGCCATTCAAAATGTACTTGCTTCAGAAATCAGACAGGCCGCGAGAGTCCGCAGATGGGACCGGTCGAAAGACAGGAGCACCGTGAACTCAACAAGCACCTAGTGACGTGATAGAAATACATGTACAATGGTTGCTGTATCTTGATGGGCCAAAATAGTGCCGTTTAGCGCCAAAACTTGAGCATGCAGGTACTGCCCAGGTGCCGATATCTGTGAAAGCAGCCTAGTTGTTGAGAGAAAAAGAACCCTTGATTTGTTTACCTGACGGGATGCAGAGAGTGCGTACGGCACTAGTGAGGTTGACTGACTGATTCAGTTTGAGTAGGGCAACGTCATTATCGCGATTGTATATGAAGAAGTCTTCGTGCAGGCGAACCTCAGCCACACCGTACTGTTGAGTGTCCTCCTGGATCCCCAGTTCATGGGAGCCCAAGCGAACAAGAAACTAGAAACACAGGGGGAGAGCTGGCGTGAGTGATGACCAGAGGCTCGAGATTTGAGAGTATCAAATTTCTGTTCAATTGATTGATATGGTTTAGTTGGAGCGGGTTTAGGATTAAGTTACACAGCGTAATAATCTTGAGCAGCAGGCCATAAAGGAACGTTCAGCCCTGCTGCATTCTCCAGAGAAATAAAGATCATTGTAGATCTAAATGCAGGCCTGCCGGTATAACTGCTTGTGTGGCTATCATAAAATTAGGTGGTGATTCTGACCACTTTCCACAAGTAAGACTCTTAAGACGTTTGAAGCTATTAAAATAGAGGGGTCGACTTCTTTTTTTCTTAGACTTGATTTCGGAAGAGATTGTAGGGTGCAGTAAGATATGTGTAATCAACTGCTTACGTATTCAGCTGGAAATGCTCGAAGGCCTGTCTCATTCCAGACACAACTACCAGCCGTGACGACCCAGTCTTCACACAACAACGCGCCCCCGCATTGCAGGAACGGTCCGTCTTCGGTGAGCGCCACAATCTGGACGAGCCAGGGCCACGCCCTTGGGTTGGCGTCCTTTTTCCCGACTTGCCTCCCGCTGCTGTAAGGTAGCTCGAGGTTCCCTGCCTGGCCACAGCGTTTGTACTCTGAAAGGTTACAGGAAAGCCAGGCGAGGTCACGTTTCACTTGTTATGCCGCGCACGTGGGTCCTTTAGGCAGAAGGTAGGTTCATACTTGCCGCGAAAGCGATCGTCAACGCCATTTTGGGACAAATTCGCAAAAAGTTAAACTTAATTCAACTCGAACGAATTTCGCTGCAAACATTTTGTAACGTATATTCCTCTTCGCTTATATCAACATTGATTCGCACGAGGTATTATAGGTACCTGCCGTCTGTGTTTCGCGTTCTTGTTTTCCCGCGGGTGTAACCAGACTAAAACGAAAACCTCAAAGTGCCACACACAAGCCTATAATGACTAAAGAAGGGGTTAAGACCTAATGTTTTGCTTATTTCCACAAGCCCACACGGCGTTGACAAAATATTATTTAGATCCAACGCAAATTAAATCATTTCAGGGCAGAACTTACTAAACCTTTCACGAAAGAAAGGCCTTTATTCGCTAGAAGTTTCTTTGTCTCAAAGATCCCTTCATTTTTGGCAAGCTTTTCACCTGCTCCCTTCTCCGAGATAATCGCCGTCAGCTGCTCCAGGTCCTCGAAGTTCTCTAAGAGGAACACGTGGGTGGAGTACGGCTGAGAAGCAATTTTACGGAGCTGCCTGTGGTCGATTGATTGGCCCACTGCCACCAAAAATATTTCCATCCCGTAGTCTCGCCTGTGGATCGTACCAGGGAAAACGGACATTGAGTCAAAGCCTTCATACATCTGCAAAGTTGTAAAACAGTACAGTTCTTATATAAAACCCACTGAACCAACGGTTGTTTCTGTTTACTTGAAAAAAGCACCAGTTTTTTCGTTTGGAACTGAATTCTCATTCCAGTGTCCTAGACTACATACTGTCTCACTCAACATATTACATAGGCTAGATTTTGTACACGCGATATCTTTCCGGTTGTGTAGCGTCCGATTGGGCAGATCTCTGCTCTGGCTGTTTTGAGTCTCACCTGCCCAGAGTGGCACATTGGAGTAGTATTTTAACTTGGTGATCGTAAATATGGAGGTGAAAGTTGCTGATATGTGCATGTACTTTTCGCTAACACCTCAAAAAGTTGCCCAAAAAGTTTTACCTCAGACTCTCGGCGATTGCAGCTGGATCTTTGCCGACGGTAGCTTCACCGTCGGTCATCAAAAACAATGCCTTCTTTGATTCATTGCGCATGTCCTGCGACAAGGCGAGCACTCTTTCGAGTGCACCACGAAGCGCTGTGCCCCCACCGAGATTGTCCTGTTAGTAAAAGAAAATTAAATATAGGACGATAGCCTCATTTATAACACGTGTATCACACAATGGACACGGGTTGTTCTAAAATGTAGGAATGTTCGCACTTTCATATCAGAGTGGGTCACGAATCAACCACCGTGGTTTTATTTCCCAAGGCGACCTGCGTAATCGCTCGCTGTAACGTTTCTGCTGTCGTTTTTGCTGTTGTTAATGAATTTGGTCGGAAGGGAAGCAAGCTTACCTTCAACAGGGTTATCTTTCCCATCACTTTCTCAAACGTGTCCACGTCGCTCCCGTAGGTAAACTCGATATTTGCCCTGTCGGCAAAAGATACCACCGCAACTCTGGTTCCACCTTTAATGCAGAACACCAATTTAAATTCATCAAAATGAAGCCAATGGGACTTAAGCAAATGCATGTATCGTCTGCTTACCATAACAAAGCAAGGATCTCTTTTTCCTCTTATCAGTACTACTGCTTTATAATCCTTTGTGGAATGAGCACGAAGCGAGGACCCCATCAAGAACCCAGTTGTTTCCTTTTTTTCTTGGCAGCTTTTATGTAAAAAAAAAGGGGGGTTTAAAAAAATGACAGTTCACCTCCAATCTGTTTATTTTTTTCAAAATTCTGCATTTTGACCTGTGATAGTACATGCTTCACCTTTTTCATACGAAACACCAAACTGTTTCAGGAGACTCTCGGTGAAATTGATCCCCCGCTGAAAGTTGACACGATTCAAGCTGGACGACGTGTCGTACGCGAAGACAAGGTCCAGGCCGATGTTGTCCGACACAGCCAGCCGGCCCCGTCCGGAGTGGGTGAAGACCTCCAGGCGGTCGACAAAATCCGTCTGGATATTCTGCGCGATGTCAGCCACGGATTGTGCAACAGCTGCAGCAAGGGGGTTTCAGAGATGTTCGTACTTATCGGTAAGACACTTCATGTTAACCTCAACTCTTGATTCACCACTATTGAGGCACACCCAGCATGGGCAGAACATTCTCTCCCTGCAAAAGAGACTTTTCTCTCCTTCCATTATCCTTCCTTTGAGTGGTCTTATACTGCCGGTATGTAAAAACCATCCTAAAGGGGTGGATTAGCCTCCACGAGCAACGTGCGAGGGACATCTTCAGAGGTCCCCCCCCCACACTCATTTACATCAAGACAGCAAGCTCCCCTGGCGGCATTAATTTGTTAAAGGGAAGGGGGAAAGTGCCAACATTCAGAAACAGTATTGTGGAGAGGGAAGAGTCTTTCGTGGGAAAACGTTGGACAATCATGTGAGAAACTTGCACTTTGCTCAGAGGAGCCTCCGCTAAAAGAGCGGTGCTACCGTCGACATAGTGAACTGACTCACTAACTTACTTCTACAGACAGGCTGGACCCCGGACCAGAAGTGTTTTGACCATGGGTCGTCGCCTCCGTCCAGGCAGATCCTGCTTTTATGCCCGACAAGCTCGTAGCCCTCGTCACAGAAGAAGCTAACAGTCCCGTTGATGTCGTAGTTTCTGCCAACCTTGAAACCATGAGCAGGCGTTCCCGGATCACCGCATCCCACCACTTTTTTGGAGTTGGCAAGAAGGAAAGAAAAAGGAATCTTTTCCTCGTTACACTGGACATGAAAATTACATGCCAGGATGTGACAGTGACGATGACAATGTTGATGAGGGTAAAAACATGGGTGAGGGTTCGGTCAGTCGACAATAGACAAAATTGCACACTTCCCACAGTTACAATCTTCGGGATATTAAACAGCAAATTAATGTACATCTTTATGTATTATATATGATGGATGAGTTTGGGGGAGTTGATCTTACGGTTATTGAGAGACTTTCTGTGCACTAAAGAGGACAGGTTTGAGTGTAAAGTATTGCTTGCAATTTCCAGTTCCGGCAGCTAATGGGTTTCGAGACTTACATTGGTGAGGTGATTTCACGGATGGCGTTAACGTGTCACAAGGAAAATGCGTGGACCAGGTGTGTACAATGAATAGGATTAAGATGAGAGTATAGGCTTATATATGAAACTGGTCCAGGATTTAAATCATGTTTTAGGACATGAGGATCAGGTTAGAATTTCAGTGGACTGAGACCGTGTGTATGCCACTTGGCCACGACTGCAAGGAAATAACACGTGCCAATGGATGACAAGAGAGGGCGCATGTTGCCTAGCAAGTTCAGGATTCTTTGCAGCAAACATTTCGCTGGTTCTCAAAGTACTACGAAATGCCAACATTAGGTCTACGGCCGCATTTGTTACCATCGTAATGGGGTAGCATGGCTACCAACAAAATAAATACTTCCCACCAAAATGATGCCGTCTGGGGAATGTTGGCCTCAGGCTGAGGGTGAGGGTATCATTTTATGATGATAATATGATAACGGATGAGGCTATCATTCCAGTGGATTTTATAGGGCTAGGGTTCTTAGGTTTCGAAGATTCTTTGGAAAGATTATGATTGTTACGGTGAGAGGCGAGGTCTTCAAAGTTACATTAAGATGGTCAAGGGCCTGAGTTTAATTAAGGGCTTTCTGGTTGAAAATGTGTAGCGTTAGCCAATCAGACTGCATGGAATTGTAAATATGTCAAACATCGCCTTTCTGTCCTATACCTTCACAAATTGGGCGCAAACCCGTCCATTTTCCATTCATGCATCTGCGAGTGTCGGCACCGTAAATACGGTACCCTTCGTCGCAAGAGAAGTGCACTAGACGAGTCGGATCCCCTGTCATGGAGCCGTGGGATGGGGGCTGGAGTTGCTCGCATGCCTTCTCGACAATCTCTGTGCCAGGGGAGAAAGGTTCAATACAACAACCATTCTGATCCATAAAAAAAAAAAAAAAAAAAAAAAAACCAAGGTAGGGCGGGAAGCGCACCTGTCCCTTCCCTACGGGACATATTGCTAGTTTATTACATTATATACGTGTAATGGTTTTAAAGAAAATATTGAGTCTCTTAAATTCTGCTGTTTTGGTAAAAAAAAATCAAGTCATCACTGAAAAATGACACGATCAAATCTGGGTCACCGAGTTCTGCCATTGATTTTTTTTCTTATCAGCCAATGAACCAGACTAATGGTCTTGAGTTGCCGAACGAGCAGAATTTAAAGTTTTGTACAAGAATGATCTACATTTGTCTTACTTTGACAAGAATGGATGCCATCCCCTTCGAAGCCCCGGTTGCATTGGCATCTGAACGACCCTGGTGTGTTGACGCAACGTCCCAAGCTGTGACAGTTGACCGCAGGTAGCAACGAAAGGTCGACCACCAGCAGGGGATCAAACAGTGAGCTCTCACTATTCGATGAACTTTCCTCCGACGGCTCCCAGCTATCATTCTCATCATTGGAACCAAGCAGACCAGCGTAAAAACATTCGTCGATGTCTGCATTGAGCGTGGCGTAGGAAACAGGTTTAAACTTGCGTAACACGAACTTGGGCATTGCCTGGAGAAGATGGGGTGCTCCCCCACCTCCACCTCCACCCCCACCCCCGAAAGAAAATGAAGAATTAAAACGGGAAAAGAAATGTAAAAACAGGGATGAGATGAGTAAAAATCAATCTGTTTGAAAACACGAGGAAATTTGCTCACCCCTTCCACTGTGGATTGTTAGTTCATTGATGATAATGCTTTGCCCCATTCTCCCACGGAAATCCCCCTCCCCTCGGTGTGAGAATCTTTCCCCCAGCTGGAGACAGCGGGACGTGTACCATTTTTTCTTCTTTTTGAGGGATGTATTAGTACCAGAATTTCAGACATGGAATGAATTCTGATTCATCACTATAAAAGGAACGTTAAAGGGTCTCTACTGCGCATGTCACCGGTATGTCTTTTCCGAATAAACTTGTTATACCAGTTTTAAGAAGAGTGCTTACAATTACCTCCTGGCCATACCTTTTCATTCGTGCAACAGTAATGACTATCGACTTGCGTTATTTTCGTGATTTATCGGAAACAAACAAGACGCACATGAATGGGATGCCAAGCCAGCGTGAGGTAGGCCAATAGGGTAAACCCAGATATGATGAATCATTATTTTCAAAAGTTAAAAATGTTCGCACTTCCTGCCCCAGAGGAATGTCTGGACCTAAACGAGGAGAACTGTGATCTCGAAAGGAATACCTTCACAGACGGGAGCCCGTCTGTCGAATGTCATTGTCGAATCGTCGCATCGCATCAGTTTGGCGCCTCGCCTCCCGTAGCCTGGCTCACACCGGGCTTCGATGACACGGTTGGGCCTGACGCGTCGGCCACGCAGGCGTCTCTCGCCGGCGGTGATGTCGATGTAGTAGCCATTCTCTAACGGCTTCGATAGAAGACACGCTACAGGGAGAAATAATTATTGTTCTCGTTATCTCATTGAACTCAACCTCGCCTCCAAAGCACTGGGGAGATATTCATGGCAAATTTGTAGTTTAAATGGTTAAACACTTTTCAAACACTTCGCTTTTGGGCGGATCGAAGGGAAGGACAGGAGCCCAAAAAGCTTCTTCCTTTTTTCAGGACTAGTTTTCCTCTTCTCCTCACAACATGCAGAAAGTTTCTGTGTGAATTTAGGCTGGAAATTCACGAAGGCCATGATGAAACTTAAGATTAAAAACTCAAGTTTCCCCCCCCCCAAAAAAAGAAGTCCGAAATCTTTATTTTCTGCGGTTTCAGTACACTCACCTCTGCTTTTAGACGGTCGTTGCCGATCAATGGTCCCTCCGCAGGCCTTGCTGATCCCAACAAGCAACACTACCCCGACGACCAAGCGGGTAGCTAAACCGGTACCAGCCATCGTATTGATAGGCCCCAATGTCCACCGAGCACGGAGGGAGAGAAAAACGTCTGTGCTGAGGGTGAACTAATATTTGTTTGCTACCCCTTCTGAGATGTCCAAGTACGAACAAATGGATCCCGGCATGCAGCGTGTTTTCCTTGACACTTAGCACATTGACAAATGGTGCTTGCTGTTAGGTAGAGGTTGAACACTAACCTTAAGCTTCCACGATACTATAAATATTCCAGTGGGTATAGGGATGAATGTATTCTTACGTGTACATGTAGATTAGCTAATTATTTTTGTCCTTAATTTCATATAAGTTAACTTTTTTCGGGTGTAGGTTTTTATCTTATTTATTTATATTCTATACATTTGCAAAAGAGTTAAATGCCATTTACTTAACTGCATTGGATTTCGCGGGTTTTCTTTTCGATTATGATTATTTTACTTGGGAAAGTCCAGACCGAATTTTTGCAGAGGGAGTGGGTATGTTAACACGAACAGCACCAGCGCTGATCGCGAAGGCAGGTGACGGTCGATCCTGCTAAACTTTCGCCGAATGAACTTTCTGTTGTGGTTTCCGCTGGCGCTGCAGCTTCCACCCACCAGGGAAATAAACACGGATATGTTTGTTTGAATTCTTGTTAGAAGAAAAACCACAGACCACGCAGATGCCAAGGGGCCAAGGGACCCTGATCCCGGATCTGGGAACTTTCACTTCGGCTTGATGAGCGGTGCGTGTTCGTCTGAAGCCGGCCTTCTAGAAGGTATATCACTGGCAAGTTGCCACCGCACTGACAAGAATCACAGGACACAGATTTCGTAATATCACACCACCGAGTTTGGAATGTTCAGTTTGTGAAGATCCCATTGTGAACCAGTGTGCCTCCACTACAATCAACTTATCTCCAATGGAATGTTGAATGCTTGCTGCATGAAACACAGTGACATTTCATAGCTGTAAATGCTTCGCCTCACTCGTAACGCACGTTTTGTTAGCTCTTTCCATTGGCACACTAGGAAAGCGCAGATAGAATAGAAATTGAACAAAAAGTAATCACTGTCAGGCGTTCCTCGGCAAGTGTCTTTAGGAAAGTGGTTTATTTTTATTCGGTTGTGTGTCTGATGGATTTTAGGGCTAAAGGTCTCAGTAAATGGGATATTCCGCTAAGCTGTACCAGATGACAGGATTTTCAGGCTACAAGGTGTCAGGCCCAATTAATATGATTACCTTGTGCTTTTTTATAATTCCCGAACACTCGCCTTTGACCTGTACTTGGGATTTCAAATGTTTTCTGGCATATAGGTCATATGAGTCGCGTGATGGGGTTGGCAGTGGGAAGGTTTACCCCAATGAAATCACAAAATCATGTGTGCACCATCAGTGGCTCAGTGTCCATCCAGGGGAGGGGACGGAGGACAGGGGGAAAGTTGACCCTTTGGAGACCAGTTGCCTTTTGGGGGAGGGTTGAAAGCGCTTACACTTTAGACAGGGTACCAACACCTGTTGGGGGATTCTTTTAACGGATGGAAATGGACCGTCACTTCCCCCCCCCCAGCCCAAAACCAGACACACTGATTTTCACTGTTGTGTCATTCAGCTTCTTTTTATATCAATGCACAGAGGGCACTGTAGAAATATAAGGAAGACCAAATGATGAGGAAACTCATCAGCTTTCAATGGTGTTACTTATTAGCAGTGATTATATGGGAAAATCTGAGCTTTAAATTTACATTTTTGCGGCCGGGTTTGCTAGAATTTTGCCCCTTTAACCTCTTTTGACTTTATTTAACATTTTTCAGTACGTAATGGGGAAACGACCTGAAAAGATTCCGAAGTTTTCGCCTATAGTTCAAGAAAATGTCGTAGAGAATTTGAATTTTGCTTATTTTCTTATACCAAGTAAAGTTATGCTAAACTCAATGTTTTCTGTGGTTGCATAGCTCACATTTTCACGGAATAAGTGTCACAGTTTGGTTTTCTAATGAGAAATCAGCTGCGTGCTGATCGCTATCTTTAATGCACAATCATAAAGCTGTTTCCGGGTCAAAAACAAAACCTCTAACATTCAGGCATCGAAACGGCCGCGAAGCTGCGCAGTTCAGTCAAGTGTGAGCACACAAGTAAGAGCGAGCCCACACGAGGATGGCGGACAAAATGCTTTTTGCACCGCTGCTGTTTCTCATCGTGTTAATATGGCCCACGATCATCATTCCAGTAACTAGCAATGAAGGTAAGAGACCAACATTTACGATGAATTGGGATATGTTGATCTTTGTAGAGGCGAATTACAAAAATAAAGAGATTTCAGCGGACACATAAGTCTCGTGTCGACCACGACCAGTGGTTGAGCGGTGTCAGTGTGAAGAAACGATGTTGTGTAGGCCAAGAATATACATGTACATGTAGGTATAACGTTGTCACCTGATAACAGGCGCGGTTCTAGAGCCATTTTTTTTAGTGTGGGTGTGTGAGGGGTGTATCTAGACCCTTCGCACGTGACGTCACCTTGTAACTTTCACTACTGCTCTTTGATAATTGACTATTCTTTCAACTGAGAAACAACAAATGCAGAATTGCGAGTCCAATATTTTAGAGTTTTTTTAATTAAATGTTATTTTTGCATGGGGGGTAGACAAAAGTTATTTTTGGAGGGGGCTAAAACCCTGGTCCCCATGATAACCGCGTCTGGCTGCAGTTGTCGCCGGTTGCACCAAGAAAATAGTTTCCATCCACAAATTTCCCATTTGGGGATTAAAAAAAAAGAATTCTCCATAATGGACCTTTCTCTCCATTCCTTTCCTCCGAGTACCCTTGATCCGAAACTGGCACTTTCCCATCCAGCGCCCAAATGCATAGGTCTTGGGGATTCAGTTGGACGACCACGTGCGTGATTTTTAATAAGTCTCACTTTGGCTGGTTGTTTTGCCCCTTTGGGATTTTTGCCAGATCATTGTGTTTGTTATTCCATAATTCCTTTTTTTCGGAGACCCTATGCGGCCCTTCGCTGTTTCTTCTGAACTGGTCATTTAATGATGTCACTAAAATTGTTCCCCGTGGTTGAGTCGTGTCCACCTCCATTTAAGGCTCCTCCTTGAGTTGCTCAGGCTGGGCGTCCCCCTGTTGTAAAATGCTGGAGCTGAAACAAATATCTTTACGAAATACGTTTTTTTCCCTCCAGAAGCGTTTTGCTGGCCGCGTAAAGAAAATTAAATCGTTCAAACCTCACCTCTCGTATGAATGACTTACTGTATTGTTTTAATTAAACGAGATAATACGTTGTGTACACGATTTTTTAAAACTTTGGCAGCGGTATGCCTCTGTAAGGACAATGTATCTCCTAAAAACGATATTTTTTTCCCCGCAAAATAACACAAATCTCGTAAAACGAAATTTAAAAAAAATGTTTTCTCCTGAAATTTCGAACTTTGGAAAAATGCATCTGGTCAAAATAAATGTGTATCTCGTAAACAAATTTGACAATTTGGGGAATTCACACATTATTTCAAAGTGTTACTGGAGCAAATTCTAAATGTAGAGAGGATGCGTACATTTCAAAATTTCAAATGATCCAGAAGGGGGCTACCTGGGTCAGAGATTACTGCTGGGAAGCCCCCCCCCCGCCCATTAATGCCATTGCGTGAATTGTAAGCCTAGGGTCTATTTGTTCAATATAACTGCAAATGGTTCAACTTCCTCGTGGATAGGCTTGCGCCTACCAGTCTCGTTTTTTTTCTGTAGAAGAACGACCATGTATTTTTGTGAAACTCTGCAGACGGTCGCTGCTTTAAAAATCAGGTGAATCTGGTTCAGACGAAAATGGGATTTGGAAACCCTATTGCAAAGTTGAAGTCTCACTAAATTGCACGTCCAAAGAAAGCGAGGTTAGAGGTGAGATGTACCGATGCATAAAGAGAAATCTTGATTTTGTTATTCCCCATAGAGCTATTAAAATAATGATAGCTCTATGTTACTATCCTGTACACGTGGACCACAGAGCTTAAGCTATACGACTTGGACTTGTGTGTCTTGGACTTGTGCATTAGGTCTGTGGATTCACAACGCGGAAAATGCAAACTTCGTTCAATACCGCCCTCTCTAGGTTAGTCAAGTATGGTACCCAGACTGCAAGAAACATGTTTGAAACGTTCTTTCAATACTTTTAGTCGGCCAATTTGCCGCGTGTTTTAAATCAACTAGTAACTAGCATTTAGTAGCCATGCATGCTACACGATCGTGCAGGTAGGAGCTACGGTACCGGTAGCACTTAGCAGACTGTAATTCTGCATCGGTATCACGGCCACAAATGTCATAATCACTGAAACTTGGAACATTGTGTTCAGCGGATCTCGAGTCACCGATACTAAAAGGTCGGGCTTCACAAGTTTCCGAGCATATAGGCTCAAACAATGAAACACGCAAACAGAAATTAACTGTAAATACATGATGTGATCATGGAGGAAGGAGTTCCTTCCTCCATGATGTGATGTACGGCCTACATCATGTATGTATAAACGCGGCGCACAGCCATGATGATCATGACGATGACGGCTGTGCATGGTGATGAGTGTGATGCAATATGCCTTGCCATTAAAACTTAAGCCTCAGACCTAGCTCTACTGAGTGGAGCGTTAGTGTTCCTCATTTTCGAAAAAGAGAAATACAATGTCCAAACGCCCCACTCAGTAGAGCTAGCTCAGACGAGTGTAGGCCCAGCTCTTGTTGTAACTTGTAATTTAAAATGAGTGGTACAATTTGTTGAATGAAATATGGTGATACCATGGTCCATGGCATGGACATGATGGAGGGAACTTATTCCTCCGCAGTGATAGGCCTAACATTAATTAATACCCAGCTGAATTGTGCTGCATGCAGTAAAGTCATTCCATTGTAACATGTTGCAGATAATATTTGGATCCTCTTACACAACATATGATGAAATACTTTCCCGCTGTTCACTCCAATCTTTGGAGGACAGTAGAAAACCCCTTTTTGTTATATTTGTTGAAAAATCTTTAAATGAAACTGATTAGTTCAAAGATTTGTAAATTTATACTCTTCTTAATTCAGATGCCGTTTTAATTCATTTTAATGATATGAGTGTATATGTATGTTTTATTTATTTTTTTTTACTGTCTTGATGCTGTAAATTCACCGACAAATCGGCCTTGCTTTGATAAATATTTATAATAAACCGTCATTGATTGATTGATGTACATAGGATTGGGATGACTTTGAGCTCTACTTTGCTGGTGGCTCTGATCTAAATAAACAATTACATGTACTAATTGTAGGCCGTTGTAGATTTATTCCTCCATGATTTAGGCCTACAACGAATCACTGCCACATACATGTACATCTACATGTACATGCCAGTGCTGCCGTCCATGCCATGACTGCAGGTTTATTTAGCCTTGTGATTTAAAACTTAGCCAAGGTCGACTAGCATGACTGCATACAGTACATTGTATATCATGGTAATCGTGTAAGTTAGTATTTAGTAGAGTCCAAGCTTTTCGTGGACTTGGTCCTTGGATAAATAAAACATTGAAAAGTTACATTTTCTGTAAAATGTAAGTCTATTTGAACACAAAATTTGCAAAATTTTTCAAAACCATCATGATTTTGTGACATGTTTGAACGGAGCTCTGAAGTGCGAGTCTAGTGCTTCGGAATCACCTACATGTACATGCAGTATGCATAAGTGTATTCCTTTGGTTGCTGTAGGCACAGATATGACGGATTAGTACATGTAGGCCTACATGTACTTTGGCTGCTACATGTATATTATTTTGAATGCCAAGCAACCATATATAGGTCTTGGCCGATCAGGGTATTGAATCTATCGATGAACAGTACAGTGTGTACATACTGTATACAATCATTTGCAGTGCACCTCCACAAGGAATATTAAAATAAATGTACATACAATATTCCATTCACACTCATGACACTGGTCATTTGAATTTTGATTGGGTCAACTCGTACATGTATTTACCAAGGTCAACTTGCACCCAGGTTAACTCAGACCCCAGTCAGCTCGATTCATTTTACTGTTGTGCTCCATGTCTTTTAGCCTGTGTGTATGATAATGCTGTTGCCACACTGACTGGACGGAGTTGTAGAAACCGACGTTGTACCATTGAGGAGAATAACTGCAGGGGCAACAGGGAATGTTTGTGTGATGGAGCATGTGGTTACCGTTGCATCAGCACCGTAGGTAAGTTCATACATATGCAGTAGTTGCTTTGGATCCTCTCTGCCTCGAACAGAAGCACCCCTCATTGGTTGAAAAGGGCCACGTTGGTCGGGAGTCTTCATTTAGTTGGTCGCGACTTGAGGACTGTAGGCCTAACACATGCATTTTATAGTCATTTATGAACCAGTGAAGTGCAGTCCTGACCAAGGGAGCCTGCGTTGGTAGGAAAGTTGTGCCCTCTCTTGGTCCAGCTCGAGGCCTATAATCTGAAGCTACATTATGTATGTGTCTCATGGTTCTATCAAAGGGTATTTTTGGTAAGAGTTCCATTTACGGACATCACATACATGTACATGTATGTTTCCTCACAGTGCTTTACATAAGCTGTCAGAAAGTGATTACATGTCCCAAAAAAGTCAATTTAGCAGTGAAAATATTGACGTGTTTACTTACATGGACATGTTGAAAACACTTAAGACTTGTGTCATCAGGTTTGTGCACAGGGTGTCGAGTGATGTAAGTATAGTATACCGTATACTGTATGGTACAATTCTTTCAGATTTTTAAAGTACAGTATACATGTACATGTACCTGTGTCTCAAGTACATGCAAACTTGTCTGTTTTCACACTTACAATGTAGCATATGAAAGGATATTTTGAAATTTGGTTTTCCATATATTCTTTGGCAAAACTTATGTCATTTGTGACTGAAAACCTAACCGTTACAGTGATTTTGGCACAGAAAGCTGCAAGTTTTTGGCATAGGGTCATCAATTTCCTTCTCTTGATTGGGTCATGATGTGATGCACATGTGCCATAGTAATAAACTAATGAGCAGCCGTTTTTTACAATGATTTCCGTGAGCAAATTTCGGATTTCAACCTGAACAGAAAAAATGTAAACAGAACAACGTCATGTCCTTACAGCAATGACCAGCAATGACCTCCAAATTTCATAAATTCATACCCTGAAATGATATCCTTAGAGCACCAATCACTAGCAGTGTTGTATTCAAGTCCATCACGAGTCCCTGTAAGTCCATCACAAGTCCCTGTAAGTCCATCACAAGTCTCTGTAAGTCCATCACAAGTCAGTCAGTCAATAAGCCAATTCAGAAGCTATTCAGATGAGCTGTAACTAAAGCATTGTTTTGTCTTTGTTCGCCCTGTTACTCTTGACTGACCTTGTAAGGGGACTTCTGAAAGGATATATGATGGACTAGAATACTATACTGATCACCTGTCATCTACAGTGCTCTATTTTGCACCCTGAAATGAAATTAAAGGAACAGGGTAATTGTACTTGTAGCCTTGTAACTATTTTCTTTTTTGTTTTTTGTTTTTTTTAAAGAAAGAAAGAGTTCTTTTCCCCGCTATGAACATGGACCTGTTTTGTTGCGATAGTTTCTTACTGCAGGGAGCTTGAGCCCCCTGTGAATGGATCCATCGAATACTTGGACGGAAATCGCGCCTTTGGCGCCAGGGCTGCTTACGAGTGCGATCACGGCTACCTGCTGTCTGGCGAGGACGAAGTACGGACATGCCTGGGTGAGAGGGAATGGAGTGCTGGCGAAACTCCACGGTGCATATCTCAAGGTAATGAAGCTATCCAGTATTGTCACTTTGTCCAGGGTATAAAGGAGGGAAGTGTTCTCATACCTTGTCAGCATTTTGATCTATCAAAATGATCAAATCCATGAACCAAGGGAGCTGTCATGTAAAGATTGAAACCCTAACCTGTCAAGACACAGCACAATGCATCAGGTGGAAAAGCCTGCTGCACTTTGTTGCACTTTACAATCAACAGTGGCCGAAATACCAGGAACTCTCCATGTTGACACGATGACAACTCTCAGCTCAGAGCGGTAAAAAAGAGAGGGCGTGTAATGAAAAAACCCCTTAAGTGTTAAAGCATGTACATCGAAAGTGCACTTCTGTTGCATGTAAACATTTAAAATAACCCGTACTTTACCAGAGGACGGAGGGCTCTGTTGCTGTGATGTCATTCAGGAAGGCACTGTTCAGATCCTTATATTTTTATGTTTGCATCTTTTTCTGTTCAACTGGTGAAGCCAATGAAAACATCTCTGAGAAAGAGCTGCTGTTCTTGTTGACCCTGTTATACACAACAGTGAAACACCAAGTAAATGTACTTGTACATGTAGGTCAGCAAAATGTTTTTAAAAAGTCTGCCAGTCACTGAATTTTCTGCTAGGAATGATGCCACAGTTTTCCCATTTTTGGGCACAAAAACAGAAAAGGTCACAAAGTATGATTGGAATATAGGTACATGTATACAGAACTCAAAGTTGCACTTTTTAGATTTGCGTTTTAATGAACTCCAAATTTTGTTCATTTGAGCTTCTTTTGTTGACTCTTTTTGCTGCGGTTGGATGGGTGCATGGGTACAGGAGAACTATGTCCCCGTCGGGAAGGTGTAGACAGAGAGTGTCAACAATCATGCACCAGACGAAAGGATTGCCTCAACAAACATGAGGAGGGTTGCTTGTGTGATGGTGACTGCGGTATGAGCTGTCTAAGAGTCTGTAAGTCTCACAAATGGAACCTGACCAGCTATTGTTTTATCTTAGCCCGTTGTTAGACGGGGATGCGATCTCTGTTCTGGTAGATACTGTAGCTACACCTTGGCACGAATCCCCCTCCCCAGTACCACATCCTTGTACGTGAACCATGCCTCACTTGCTCACAAAAATTGCCTTTTGATGTCCGAGTGACACCAACCTTTGGCCATTAGAGCAAACCTGTTTTTCTCACCATCCTCATTTCAACTCAAGTTTTAGATTTTTAACCCTGAGAACATCCTAAAAGAGCCAGACATTTTCATTGATATCATTGCAGTGCAGGTTACACTTTGATCACACATCGTTGGAAAAAGTTAAAGGACTAGTATTCAAACAAGAAATTTCTTTTAGTACAGAATATAATACTGTATCCTTTAAGAAATGAAAACAAAACCAATAATGCTAGCCTTTTATATGTTCAAATAAAGTGCCCATTAAAATGGGTACCAACGTTCAATCAGTTTAACCAAGAAAATGAGTTTTGTTTTTTCACCAAAAAACACACTGAACTATTTTCCTTCCCATTGGCACACCATTCAAATAAAATGTTTTCTTGTTCTCTCTACTAGACAGATACTGCATTGATCTAATACTGTTAACCTTGTACATGTAGTTCTGAAAACTTGTTAAATTTCCACTTTTTTATCTTTGTCCACTTCTTCATGGAATTGCACAAAAGAGTAATCCACTTTAAAATCTCACCAAGCTATCAAAACACTAAATAATGTAGGATATACTGTACAGTTGGGGCAAAACATTTACATCCATTTGGTAGAAACACAGTTTTCCTCAAGTTTTTGCTGTTTGAAATACCTTTGCCAACTTTTTCCTTACGAGGTCAGACAAACTGTATCTCAGCTTAATGTTCATAGTGTGTACTTCAATTAAAAATACTCAGAGACATTTATTATGGTTCAAAATATTAATATTGCAAAAAAATCATTTAGGGAAAATAGGGCGAATTTAACTCCATTTTGTCGTTCAAAAACACTTCAGAAAGTGGTCCACAGGGACTATGTGATGTAACAAAAAACACAAAGAGTGGCGCTATATAAAATTATGATTTTCTTTTGTAATGAATCCTGTCTCTGGGTGTTCAAATTTATTGGGTGTTGATTTGATGCATACACCATGTACATGTGTACATTACACTGTAAGTAGAGACCCATCTTGTCTCTTCTCATGAAAAGAAAAGTTGGTAGGAATGAGTGAAGCTGAGAAATTCGAGGAAGAATGTTTCATTCCACCAGATGTACATGTATGTAAATATTTTGCCCCAACTGTACCTCTACATTTACCAAATATACTAAATTAAGGTCCTTTTTTAACACTAATTGGTAAGGTAGTATGAACTTGCAGGCAAAACCTGTTACTAGTACCAATCAAGGGTAATCTTTCTGCGAGACACTTTGGCTGCCAGTTAATGTTGCGCTTCGGGTAGAGTCAAACAGGCCAGACCAGCCCAAAACAGTATGTTACATGTAGATGTAAACCTAATCTGACCCGATACTGATTTGACCTGTAAAAATCCAACCCGAAACAACAAGTAGGTAAAACCAGTCCTGTAAATTTATTGGCTTGTGTGCCTAAACTCATCCTCGTTCTTTCCCATGAAATCATTGTGAGAATTCAGGAATGTTGCAATGTATTTCTTATACAGTCCTGGTTGGAGTGTTCTGAAGTGTTCGGTACCTTGGGCAAAAACATATCTCGGACATGTATGTACCAGGCAGTGTGTTTCTGCAGTAATTACACACTGTATGTATATGAATGATCAAAATTTGACTAACCTCTTCGGTTGTTTTTCTTTTGCTTTTGATGACGAACTGACCTGACCAAAAAATTAGCAAAATGAAACTGACCGGACTGACATGATGGAAACCCCAACCTGACCTGACTAGGGCTGTGCCACATATCCGAATAACCAAACATTTGATCCATTATCGAATATTCAAATATTATTTTCTGAATTTGAATATTCAAGTGCAAACTTCATGAAAAGGAAGGGAACATTTTCTTTAATTTTAAATGAGAAAAATTGCACAGGGGAGGCTTGTTTCAAGCAACTTTAAATAAAAGGGGCAGAAATCTTTCAATGATTCAAAAAGTAAATTATTCATTGAACAATTTAAAAGGAATAGAAATTTTCAACTGGGCAAGAAGTATATTGCTCATCTCTTAAATCTTGCTAAATTGTGGCTGGAGATACGCCTAGATGTGAGAAGCTATTTTATTGATTACAATGTACAATTGTGTGAGTTATTGCAACAGATTTTGTATATGGTTTGTTCATCAGCAATTTGCCGGTTAGTTTGACCAAATATTCGGATATTCAATCGAATTGAAGGTCGAATAGTTGAGTAGTGAATTATTCGAATTGACTCAGCGCTAGACCTTACCCAAAGTTGCTGCTCCAGTTGTTTTTGCTTTCGGTTTGGGTATGCACAGCATCACTGCCCATGCACAATATACATGTACGCAGTGGTCAAAACGAAAATGTCCATTGGCCAACATGGAGATAGGCATGTGCAACCTGTGTGTTGTGAGCATGGATTACTCATGTGTTCATTACTCCATTGTTTGATTTATATGTTTCCCAGTTGTTGATGAGTACTGCCCTCCAGTGGAACTGAGCGAGGGCGCCGTTGTCCTGTTCATGACAACTAAGAAAATCGTGTACCGGTCTAAGGTAATGTTGGGCTGTGAAAATCAATACAAGATAGCAGAAGGCAACGTGAATATCACCTGCTTGCTCAATCGAACCTGGAGTGGACGGCCTCTCCGCTGCACTCCCAAAGGTCCGTGTACTTTTGTGGCACTTCATAATTGCATTGCTAAAATAATATTTTGTTGAATTGACCTGTTTATGAAGAATCACATCTGTGCAGCTTGTGAAATATTGTCAGAATACATGCACATGATATATAAGATTGGCTAGGAATGTGCAGCATCTGAAACAAACAACAATCAGTGTGCAAAATTTGATAAGGTTGTTGAGGGGCGTGGCTAACTCACAAATGGCAATAGGTCACTAGCCACCTAGCATTGTTCTTCAGTGAACTCGCTTAGCATAATCGATGGATTTCATATGGTGGCTATCAATTTACATTTCCCAGTGTTTATAACGCAAATACCAACCATTTGTAGTAAAATAAACCACAGCTGCAGATGGTGGCTGGGGGAGATTTACGTGAAGCTTTGGTTATGATAAAACTGACATACTAGACGCACTGAACATTTTACATTCTTTTTACAATGTGTGTAGTCTTTTATCCAGCAGTACACAGTGTACACAGAGCTCACAAAGTTATATTGAAATAAGCATTGTTATAAAAAATATTTAAAAAGATTTAGCGAGAAAATACTGTTCACAGAAACCATTCAGAAAAAAGGGTTACTCTTCCATATGTTTCAATGCATAGCTCTCTCCCTTATTAAAAAATCAAATTGTAAGGCTGAAATACATAGTGTATGTTTTTTTGATTACACGTACTTGTAAGTCTAGTGATCGAACTAGAAAGTGACACATACTCCATTTCAATTGCTTGTTTTTACTGTGGAGTATCTGTGGGTCGACAAAGACAATAAGAAATAAAAGCATCCAGGAGTGTTTTCTTCAAAACCATTTATTCAAATACACCACTTGACATTTCATATATTTAAAATGGATAGTACATGTACATGTGTATTTGCTTGCATCGTGTTTGAGGACACACTTTATATGTACTCATATCTGGAACGAGGTTGGGTTTTTTCCATCTTTTGTGGCCTGGCAGTAAGCCATTTGCGAGTTAAATTTGAGTAAAATCTGATACACTGATTTTTTAAATTCACGTGAGCACAACAACTTGAATTATCCATACTAAAACTGCTGGTGCTATACCTTGTGATTGGGGGCAAGCTTTTGCTTAATAGTTGTATGTACAAACATGTAAGAGACGCCTTGCAACAATACACTGTTCTCAATGGAGAAGAACGGCACAGAGGAACCAGTCCATTCCAGAGATGGTGGTCGCTATGCAAAAGCTTGCCCTGAATCACAAAGTATAGCAACAGTGTCTTTAGTCTGGGGAATTCAGATAACACAGTGTACCAGATTTTATCAAATTTAACTCGCAAGTGGCTTATTGAAACTGTTGGTTGGGGTCTTTTAACAGCTTTATGTACCAGCCCACCGGTCATAGAGGGTGCCCGGCATGACAGCTGGGAACACCGATTCTACGCAGGCGACGAGCTGCTGTACACGTGCAAGCCTGGTTACTACACCTATGGGCTTGGGCAGACAAGTACCTGCAGGGACGATGGGCAGTGGACAAACGTGACCTTGGAATGCTATCGTAAGTGCCAGTGTTTTAGTCGAGTCCTTCACAAAACCAAGCCTTGGTTGAACTGAGATAATCCTGGAACTGTATAAGTTAGGATACCATTCATTGAATCCACCTGATTTCAACATATACATGTATGTATAAGCTAGAGTGATGTTTGCACACAGGCACACAGCACACATAGGGGGTTTTGTATCATAAAAGTGATCCAGACAGAGTGGATAGAGCATGTTCTTTATCAATTTACCAATTTCCCAGAATAATGGAAAAACCCCTCATTTGGGGGCGGGGGTTGATTCCGTTTTATTGGTTTGTTTGAGTGTAATGCTCTACTGTCATACTGGCAATGTGTAGGACTGAAACATAACCTGGAAACATAGTAACAAGTTCTTTAAGGGTAAAACCAGTTTCTTTCAGTGTCCTAAGCAAAAATAATTTTTTGTTGGCTCTGCCTATCATCTCAGCTAAGTACGAGTCCCACTTAAAGTTATGTTGAAATGGAACGCCCAGTAATTTAGCCCTCGCAACGTAGTTAAATTGAGAATTCAAAATGTTAAAAATGGCAAGGGGTTGTTCCCTTCTGCCAATGTGCACTTGCAAACCCTGACATTTTAGCCTCATCTAAAGAGAGTTGGTTTTCGAAGTACAGTCATTGAGTCACTTCAAATTATACTGCGTGTGTAATGCATATATAACTGATACCAGTGAGCAGCCTGTTTATACCCAGCGTGAGATCATCAGCAAGCATTTCGGGCAGCATCGCTTACAAATGCGAGAAATAATACTGGGCCAAGTTTTGAACCTTGAGGCACTCGCCCAGTCCCCAGACAAGGTCTGGCAGTCTGAGGTATTCAACTCATAAGAAAGCTAAAACAAATGAATTTGTCTAAATGTCTTTCTTTGTTCTGAGGCAGCATTTTTAATATAAGATAACTTAAGAATGATAGGAGTTTTTCTGGTCTGTTTCAGCCAAAAGTTGCGGAGATCCAGGCTACTTAAGGAATGGCAGGAGAGAGGGAAACCTGTTCACCTTTTTGAGTAGGGTCACTTTCCATTGTAACATCGGCTACGAAATGCGAGGTTATGCCCACAGGACCTGCATGTCCGACCAGAGGTGGAGTTCCTTCATGCCGGAATGCGTTGGTACATAGGCACCTACCTTACATACCTAGTGTGGACTAAAAGATGTCCACGCGGTGCAGGAAAGGAAAATGTTCTGTGGACTCACATATGTCCACAGGACATTTCCCCTTCTCTGAAAAAGGAGTTTAGAGGCATTTGGGGGTTGGGGTCATCTGTTGTAAATGGAAGAGGAATAGTCAAGGAAACCTTGTACAAAAAGGCAGCTGAAAATCATGTTCCCAGTTCAAGAAAAACGGGTATTTTCACTGAGTTTTCTTAACTGCACAAAAAAAAGGAATGTCCACACTAGGTGTGTAAGGCAAGTGTGGGGGGGCAAATCATTTCTCAGATCTCAACCTCATTCAAAAAGACGACATCGCCAAATTTCGAATTGGTGTAGATCATTTATTTTTTCTGTGCAAAGATGCCAAATTCTGTTCTTGAGATAAAGCAAAAAAATGTAGAAGACCTCACCCCATGCTGGAAACACTAAAGGCCTCTCACAAAAGCTCCAAAGATAGAAACAAAGATGAACTTGACCTAAATGTAAAGGAAGGGTTTGAAAAATGGCCATTGAATATAATCTGACGCAGTTGTAGAAGATTCAAATAATACTCAATGATACATTTTCATGACAGGCTTTTTACTGGCTACATGCCTTACGCCTGTTTGAGTTTGCTGCCATGAACTCTTTAAAGAAATTCAGTAACTTTAAAACGTTATCAAAAGACTTAGTTAACTTTGAAAAAATGAAATGTCCTGGTAACGTGTAACAATCCAATGCACGGTTGTTTTCTCATCAGATCACGGCACACTGTCTTCTGATTCAGTCTATAATGGCTATGTTATCACTACTCTTCATTGTGCTACCAAGATTGTTAACTTTAATTGGGCAATTTCAAGTGGCAACTATATATTTAGTTTAATAATGGTTGTTTGGCCAACGTTGTCCGAATGATGGATGCTTCGCAGCAAACAGTTGACCATTTGGAACCAGGCCCCAGGGCCATGGTCACACCAATAGGTATCAATGAGCAATTTTATTCATCAGTAAGGAGGGAACGGTTACCATAAAATGTAATTGTACAAAACACCATTGGCCATGAATGCTGCAAGAATTGAAGCTAAGAGTGAAGTACAAGTGTTAATGAAATTTTACAAACTAGTTGAACTTCAAGCATACACATACACTTAATTGTATTTGCTCTTTGCACACTGCCATCATAGGCATGCAGAGCCTCGATTTGGCAGCTTTACACAATAAATATATCCGGTTCAATGATTCCCGTGTATGTGGCTCAGTAATTTTGCACGTGCTGCGGTAGGTCTTACACCATGTGATTGGAAAAAGCGATTCTAATGTGATGTACAAGCTGCGAGTTCTCTGCATGCCTATGGCGGCAGCATGCAAAGAGCGAACTGAAGATGTGAATTGTTAAAAACAGTTGATTTAGAATGGCGAAACTATAGTTTGTGTCAACACTTGATCTTGGGTGAAGTAGTGTGCGATGCAGTACATGCTGTACTATACATACTGTAAACTCCCTCCAAGACAGAAAATTATAAATATGGCTCTTGTTTTTGTTATTGCAGCAATTGAATGCCCGAGGTTGTATGCACCAGAATTTGGATCATTAGAGGGAACGCGGGTCACGTTTGGTTCTGAGGCATACTTGGAGTGCAACCGAGGCTACAAGCTCTTGGGAAGTGAGTACAGGCGTTGTCAGGCCAACGGAACTTGGAGTGGACAAGAGACTACTTGCCGAGGTCGGTGTCATTAGTTGTTGAGGAGAAATGTGGGCCCTCAGATTTAATTTGGTTGTTGAGAATTATACATTTTCTTATTTTTGGGGGGGCTGGGGCATTTTGTTTGCAGATGTTGATAACTCTCTCTGATAATACAGACTTCAAGTTGGAAAGGTTTTCTTTTTTGACATAAAAATAACTGCACAAGATGGATGAGCTTGTGCAGTCAAATGTGAGTAGAATTGGCATATCCGCTCCGAGCAGAACAAAAGAGAGGATTTTTTTTTTGGTACTCACCGCACAGGCGCCTCATGGCACGCAAGTATATGCGCGTTTGACACGGAGGGGGCTGAGTATGCGAAACTTAATTTATTCCGGCTTGTATAGTCTTTGCGTACACGCAGAACGCATGCAAGAACCTGCATGTAACCACCTGTCTTTCTATCACCGATTGGGGGTGCACCTCAGCTCGGGGCAAATTGTAAAACTGGTTTCAACATCTTTGTTTGATTTGGGTGGTATTGCGCATGTGCAGTGCTGAAGAATCCATTGACTAGTGGTCAAACTGTGGTTGGTACAGGAGCTTGTCTCGTTCAGTTGTGTAGGCTGCACTCCTGCATAGAGATACCCCAGCGGTTTTCTCTCTTTTTCTTTCCTCCAGTCATTACGTGTCCTGAGCCAGACACTCCGGACAACGGCTCCAAGAGGTCGCCTCGGTACGGGTTGGACGCCATCACTCACTTCTCCTGCAATTCGGGATACACTCTGTTTGGGAGTAGCACCACGCGGTGCACCGCTGATGAGAGGTGGTCAGAGCCCACGCCGGAATGCAAAGGTGATTATTGGCCCTAGTCCCTCTTGGCTTTCGTTACATGTACATGTATCTGTTGGGAGTGGGAACAAGGGAGGGTGTGTTTTCAAACAGCAGCAACAGCCCTTTGATTGGAACTCATGCATGTGCGCACAGGTTTGCCTGCAGATGCACTGAGCATGTGCGGCCAATTTCTGTTAGGCTTTCTGTGTACGTGTGCACGGTGTGCATACACTTATCACTAAACAGAGTCATTAACATATTGACAAAATGATGGTTGATGATTTACAACATGATTAACAAAATATCACGGGACACTTGGGCATTCTTGTTTCATTTTAGGCAATTCCATATATTATTGGCCCTAGTCCCTCGAAAATCAGTGTTGCGTGAATACTTTCACTGATTGTGCGTTTAAGTTTTGGTGTATTATTGTGCAAATAGATAAAGCCGCACAGAAGCCATTTAAATGTGGAGTTTCCATAGGTTTTGTGTAGCAAGTGGATGCACACAGCAGGCTTTATTTTGCACAAGTTAGCACTTTAGTAATGAATATACATGAACATGTGGTTCCATGAGCTTCACACAGATTTGTTTGTATTTGCCTGAAGAAAGGTAGTCATATCATCTGTGTTTGTTTTTTTTTGTCTTTGCACAATTTGGGTTATCACAGGTGATTGCAGCGTGGAAAGCTCTCCTCGAAATGGCTACTTTTTACAAAGATATGAACGTTACACACTGGGCCAAGTAGTTCAGCATGGAACAGTTATAGAGGTATGCCACAGAAAGTTCTTCCAAACATTGCAGTTTGCTTTTGCATTTTTTTTCTTTTAAAATGAATGATGTGTAATTTTTTGTGTTCCATCCTCCACAATTGTTGACTTTAATCAAAGGTTCCAGGGGAAAGTGTTTTGGAATGGATTTGTGCGTAAAAAGTGTCTTTGCAGAGTTCCTGCATTTTTGCATTTACATCACAATTTTTTTTTTTTTAGTACCATGTATTCAATACAAAGCACTTGTTGATTTGCCCAGTTAGGGATGTGTTCTTGTTTATCCCTCTCGTAGGAGGGTGTTTTATTCACGCCCTCGGCTCAACTGTGTATATGGTGTGTTCATGTTTTGGTTTATTTGATGAGTCTAACATTGACGGTGTTGCACGGACAGGTGAGATGTTACAGGCTTTACTCCTTAAACAGTGAAGAGCCATATGAATGCATCGATGGAGAGTGGTCATTTGACGCAGAGTGTGTTGAAGGTAAGTTGTGAACCTTATCAATATCAGTCATCATGCCCTTTGCATTTTCATGTATGAAGTACCTCATATATTTAGATACGATATTAAATAGTTTGTTTAGTATGCTACTTATTCGAGGAAAAAAGTCAAATGAAACATAGCTTGATCACTTTTTTGTGACCACTACATTGATGATGTTGTATTCAAATGTTTGTCCAAGTAAACACAAAAATGTAGATATGATGACGTCCACATTAGTGAGCCAGCCCAGTTTTCGTTTGAGAACAAAGTATCTGACACTGTGTTTGCCTGAGCATGTGGTTGCATTGATAGAACTAATCTCTCATGTACTGATTGATAAGCTTGAATGACCTCTCGAAGTACTTCATTCAGGACAATTCACCCAATCTGCTTCATCTGAGAAAACATTACATTCTGAACTTTCTTGTTAGCGTTCATATTTTTGTCTTTTAACTGAACAGAATTGGTCTGCCTGAAGTAACACTATTTGTTTTCTCCACATATTTACAGATCCGTGTCCCAAGCTATCAGAGCTACTCAATGGACAGATCACTTACGATCCAGAATTGGTGAATCAGTCGCAGAGCACTGTCCCCCATGAGACAGTGGCCACATACAGCTGCCTGTACGGCTTTGAACAACAGGGAGGGTACAGCACAACACGCTGCTACTTTGGTGCCTGGAATGGCCGTTGGGAGCCTGTCTGTGAACCGAGTGTGTCAAACTCTCTTGTGTTTTTAATCAGCTTTGTTTATCTGCACAAGGATACTACAGCTTCACTTCCTGTGCTTTTTTCAGCTTGGATCTCTTGCTCCCAACATAAATATTCCCAAATTGAATTGGTCTATTGGAAAACATGACTGGGTTGCATGCTAGTTTCCACAAGCGAATAGCTTTATGCTTGTCTGCTGTAGAGCATGTTTTCTTTGAATAAGACATATACGGCTCTCTAACCTAGAAGTTTGTAACTAAGTTTTGTAAGGGTTAATAGAAAGTCAAAATAATATGCATTGCAGATTATTATGGCCAATAATCTGTATTTGCTTAGCAATTCTGTTGTGCTCAACAAATTTGAGAGCTGAGCAGGAGTATGCATGTGGCTTGTGCTTGGAACCATCTTAATATGTATTCTCCAGAACTTTGAACTGGAGTCATCGATTGTGACTTCTATTTTCCAAAGGTGACCTCTGTGTTTGTGTTCGAGCTAACAAGTGTCAAAACCTTTCCATAATGTGAGTAATATCCTTTCAGAAGTAGAATAGAAGTGGTAAAATTATATAATAAAAAACATCTCTTTGTACCTCAGAGACTTGCAGTAAGGAAACTTTGGAGAACGGAAACGTGCGCTACACTAAGAATGACCAGGATTTTAGTGTGCGGGACCAAGACCCCCATCATGACGTTGTCAGGACTGCCAGATGTAGTAATGGCTACAGTCGGGAACCATCCTCAAGAAGGCAGTCAGTGTGCGAGAATGGCGAGTGGAGTGACTCACTTCCAACCTGCAAGCCAGGTGGGGAAAAAAATCCTCCAGTTCCTTATCTCAGTCATTCTGTTTGATGCACGGTCATACTTCTACAGAACCATGGCTATTTCAGCAAATATTTCTTAGGTAGCCACTATTTAGGTCTTAAGCATATCAGTACATGGAGTATTTTAAATGAACTTGTCAAATTTAAAGATGTGAAACTTTATGAACAGAAGAATCAAACAGTTAACTCTCACCCCAAAACGAGGACATTTGTAAAACGAATTTGTGACAAGGAAAAAAATTACATGCATAGAGCGGTATGAGTGATAAGCTAAGTAATTGATAATTAATAGACTTTATTCATGCGTCAGCAATATTGAAATTGAAAGTGAGGCTAACTACATGTATTCAAGTTAGGAATTTTAAAGAATTGTTAAAAGAATGATATGAAAGTGACTGACAAATTAGTACCTGTCCTCTGTGATGAATAATTTCATATTTGTGATAAAAAACATACATGTACTTTACAGTTACACCAGATTTTGAAAAAAAAATATGAAGCGGAGGCTTGGAACCAACATGAATTCTGAATAAGTCTGATACCATCCCATTCAACAGTTAACAATTTATGAAACAGATTTGATGAACAAGATAAAAATGGCTTTCTCAGGAATAAGGTCCATTGTAGCATTTGCATAATCTTTACAGCTAGTAGTGGTAACATTTATAAAATTTTTGGTGTTTTCTCATTTCTTGATAGTCATGTATCCATGAAATTTATATTCAAAGGTGGATTTGTTGAAGTTAGAGCTTACATGAAAGGTATTTTTAATGTAGAAAGGCTAATGATTAACCTGATTTTTCTTACAGATGCCTGTTCTACACCAGTTGTCGATGGTGGTGATATAGACGTGCAAAGTATGAGACATGGAGGTACTGCACAGCTCACTTGCAGATGGAACCTGAAATCAAGCGTTGGTGATGGCCAGCTGCAGTGCCATGCAGGACATTGGGTACCAGACGGCATTGAATGCATCAATAGAGGTATGCCATCAATAATCATGACTGGCATCATATGGCTTCAACACTGGGTGTCCAGTTTTGCCTTGAGCTTAAGAACAGGGAGGTTGCTGATGTATTTTACAAAAAATTGCTTATACAAACTTCATGTAGGGCATCAAAATGGTGCACAGGATGTCTAAAAGCCTGCTGGACACCCCTCTACAAATATAAGGGAATAAATATAGCTCAGGAGAATGGATAGGACTGTTGTCAGCATTCATCGTCCTGAGACGGTCTTAAATGTCTTAAACGTTAAGCACATATGTGACCGGCCTTAGAAAAATAGGTAATAAGTCACGAGATTCAGGTTGAGTTTTTGATATGGCTGGATTCTGTACATTGAAAGCTACAATTTGATACATGAATGACCCCTGTAGTGCGCTGTGTTCTGGATATAAATAGACATTTGTATATCCACATTTTTGGATTCAATAAAAGCACTTTTTGAGAAAAAGCTCTTGAATTGTAGTGCTTGGAAATGCAATGGTATTGGTATGTAGGATTTCTTACTGAATGATCAATTTTTCATCTTTGTTCGTCAGTATCCATGTTTGTAGTAACAAATTCTGGAAATATAAATATGATAGAAAGTATTAAAGGAAAAAACACCAAATCACATTTTTGAAGAAATTTTTGGGTTTTTTTGTTGAGTGGGTCACATGTTTATTCCCATTCATAAATACTGTTGTAGTCAGAGAGTCAACAGAAGTCAATATGCAATAAATTTCCAAGAATTTCGCTTTCATTTTCCCGAACACCCCTGTCCATTTTATGGTGTATTGCTTTGAGCAAGTAGTCCAGAAGAATCTCCGTATATGGACTTGGCATGCGTGTGATGAGTTCTGCATTCCATGGCACACACAGTCTCTCTTTATGCATAGGAATGGATTAAACAGTCTTATATCCAGGTGCCACCATGTTTTACACAATGGGCATTATCACTTCTCAGCGGGTGTTATCAAACGATACACAGTCGCGTCACACTTGTTGAATAGGGAGACTGTCTAAGATATTTATGAATATGTGTTTCAGTGCTTGCAGCAGATGACTTTCCTGCAATAAGGCGGCCCTTATTCATTTGCATGGTATATTGCTGTAGGCATCCTTTCAAAGCACACATGAAGGGAACAGCTTACAGTTTTTTGTGTGTGTCTTGAAAAGCAATAATCTTTCATGCATGAAATTAGTGTTGTATGTCCTTTTAGTTTTGGGGACACTTTGTTGAAATTGACCGGTGTATAAGAGCAAGTTTTTCAATTGTACATGTATGTATTGATTAAAAAAAGATGCACCTTTCAACGTGGCTTATGGAAAACCTGCATCGCAAAGCCCAATTTCTGAGGTCTCCAGTAGGAAACAAGCTCCCCTGGCAGTGGATGGAGATAGGACTACTGACAAAAACCATGGAAGCTGTACTGTTGCAAGTAAGTCAACTGACCTTTGTTGTAGCCAAATGCAGGACAGTGTTCCTGTTCATATTGAAAGCACTCATAAATTTGCTTCCCAGCGTTTCCACAGTGTTTTATAGTTGAGAGATCTAAGACCCTACATGTACAAGATTTCATGAGATCAACACAAGAGTTCAAGTCGTAAGCTATTCAAGTAAACCGTGACAAAAGCATTCCATTGTCATTGTTTATCCTGTTGAAACAGACAGGTGACTGGTCATTTGACTGGTTTACTATGAGTGGTTGTGTAATGGTCTTGACTCCACCACTGGTTCCCAATATTCAAAGTGGTATGAAGTGCATACAAAAATATAATTTGGCAGAACTTTAAACATCATCTTGGACTCAGTTACAGAAGCATTTATCGATTGCCCTTTTTTTATCAGTGCATATATGTTGATTCTGTACAGCGATGATTTCGTTCAATGAACTGAATAAGATATATAAAACACTAGGGTTCAACTCATCAGTTACATCATTAGTATTAGATGACAAAACTCTCAAAAGTGATACTTTTATTACCACCAATAGACTGAGTTGGGTCCGTGAGTCTGAATATGGATTATATAAACAAAATATTACACAATGGGCTGTGTCCATCTGCACGACTATAAAAGCTAATTCCTATTCAGTGTTGACTTGCTTTTACAGAAAAATCCACACGGCAGGTTTTCTGGGAAGTAGACTTGCAGAATACCTACAAGATAGAATATGTGGTGATCTACACCAAATCCAGTGAGTATGTGGATGGAGAACGGCTCTACATGTAAGAAGGGGTTGTTCTATGGGTACTTACATGTACACTGGAAATGTATGAATTTATAGATGGATGACAGCTTACATAATTCTTCCCAATTTGGATCAACTCCAGAAGATACAGCAGTTACTTCCATACTTTCAGGTTGTGCCAAAGCCATTCAGCAGTATAGGGAAATTGGGTGGAAATTCTACAAAAACATTGGAAAGCCATTTTCAAGAAGCTCAAACTTCTCATGGATGCCATATTGAGATTGTAGCAGTATGAGTTTAAAATAGTCCCCCCCCAAAAAAAAATTAACACAAAAATAATAAACAAGTAACATGCACCAATCAACATGTGAAAGAGAAAAATGTACCATTGAAGCCAATGGGCAGTTAAGAATAAAAAAATGGTGCACCAGGGAAAGCAAGGATGTTGACGGATAAGTGGTAAATTAAAGACTTCACACAGATCTCCTGCACAGAAGGAGTGGATGTTAGTTCAAACATTAAAACGACATTTTGTTTATAATTATACTCAAGTCACGGTGATCATGTGGGGTGCATATTGCTGCGGCCTCATGGTTTAGAGCATTGGATTCGTAGTCAGAGGGTAAAGCTGCAGACTGCAGGTTCAAATCCAGCCTGGGGTCATGGTGCGTGTGCCCTTGGCCAAGGCACTTAATAGCACTCATTGCCTCCCCTCCCGGACTTAATGGGTACTTGTGAGGGCAGAGATGGATATGGTGCTTGATTCAGCTGCTTTTTTATATACGCCGAAATGGCAGCATTGGGCTTTATACTCCACAGGGAGCTGAGATGGTATTTGGAATGTTTCATGGGCTCAGTGAGCAGGGGTATTAATGAAAAGCGCTTTGTTACTAGTTAAAAGTCCTATATAAAAACCTGTTATTGTTATATTAATATTTTTATTATTATGCAAGTGATTAGGGTCCCCTACACTGCAAGGGTAAGCATGGCCGAGTGGTTGAGTTGTTCACGTGGCTATAGGTCTTGGGGTAGGACATTTTACAATGCTGCAACCAGGACATTAGCCAGAAGGCAAAATGGATGGCATGGCTAGAAGCCTGTGCCGAAGGGTGCACTGTAGAGTCTGATAAGCAGAGACATTCACAGGCTTGCCTGCTAAATTGAAGTCTGAAACTGGAAAATGGTGGAAAAATCAAATGATGTTTTTCTACGTAAATTGTTTTCTTTACTTTGTTTTCCATTATGTTCTCTCCTAGAGTCCCAGGTCCGAGGAGCCACAGTCCAAGTTGGATACAGTGGCATGGCTAGGCAGTCCTACAGGCAATGTGGTCAGGAAGTGAATAGACGCACGGTTGCAGTCCCTGAGTCTGGTCTGCGAGTGGATTGCACATTGCAGCTGATTGCTGGACAAATAGTCCGAATCGAGCATCAAGCTGATAGCATGAGCCTGTGCGAGGTAGAGGTGTTTGTCACTGGCCCCGTTGCTAGTAAGTTGGATATGTACCTGTTTGGGTTTACCATCTTCAGATTTCTGACTTCTTCGTTTATTATTTGTCTACCAGCTTCGTTTATTATTTGTCTACCAGCCCATCAGGTAGTGCATGTTGTAGCGAAACAGGTTACTACCAATTTCTCTTAAGTCAGTTCCCCTGGACTCAGTGAACCAGTGAAGCATTCCAACCTTGTTAGCACAAATTTAAAACATGTACATGTAGGTCACTAGAAAAATGCTAAAACATGCCTTAGGTCGAAACCATCAGCTTGGCCCAACACAAGTATTTGTTCAGTAGTTGTGAGGACATACACCTTGCACTACGCTGATTTTTGGGGGACCAAAATGTTGTGAGGACAGAGAACTGTCCCTACAACTCTGTGCCAATTTGCTTAACAATAAAAAACTTCCCCATAACAAAGTGAAAGCCTACCTTTTGATTCAAATGCACCAAACTTGTTTCAACTAGCAATATGCCAGATGCATTGTTCCTGAATGACCTTGCCTTTGTGAGATACAGAATGAACTCATCAGATGGAACAGGTTTTAAATTCTAGCGAACCCGGCCAGTTGCATTGAGCATTTAACAGCTGCAGACGTGTCATCAACTCTGAGACAACAAGAACTATATACGTGTAGTACCATTGAACATT